>NC_068985.1:54061479-54068878 GCF_001194135.2 Octopus bimaculoides | reverse complement strand
TATATATAGTAAATATTTTGTTAATTGAAGTGTTAAAAAGATAATTAGTAAAATAGTAATATTTTTATGCTAATATATGTCAAAGAAAAGTTGAGAATACAGCTCCAATTTTCTATGTCTGCAGTAAAAATAAATTAGCCAAATTAAATTTGTTAAACTTTATGAACTTTTTTTAATGCAATTTTGTACAGTTGTTTAAATAAAGGCATATTTACATCACCCCATTCAAGGATTGCCATTATAGACATTTAAAAAAAACAATTTATATAATTTATATGTGTAACTTGGCTCTCTCCTTTCTATTTATGGTTTTTATCTATTCTAAAATGGAAATGATTTCTTTTATAATATCAGTCATAATTGTAATAGAGTAAAATTTATAGTTGGAACTGTCCTGTTAGTGCTTGTAAAGAACCATAGAGAAAAAAATAGTAGTAGTTGATGAAAATGTAATTGGGTGCTTGCTTAAAATGTAATAGGCTGCATGTATTAAATTTTAGAGAATATTTCAGCATTAAATTCTTTAGGTTACAAAACTGCAAAATTTAGTGTAGATTTAAAAAAAATATATATTTTATAAACAAGAGGCAACTTTCTATTCTGCACGGACACACATGTTGCTGGAGATTAGTTTAGTTGGTAGCAGTAACACTAACTATTGTGTCTGCTTCTATTGTTAGTCTTTCTCAACCTATAGATTCGTAGTCTTTCTGCACTTGATGTATACGGTCACTTTGCTGTTTAGCTAGTTGAAACTGCTGCTTAGGGTCTTAACTAGTTTAATTAATCTCTCTTTCTTTCTCTGTATACATGTATATCTATATCTACACCACCCCCTTTATTTTCTTTATCAAACTGCACCAATCACTGTGTTTATGTGCACTCAGTTCTAGCATTGTTTCATATATAACACAATTTGTTTACATTGTTTTTTTTTTAACTGTTTTATTATTTTTTTCTTCTCTCTTAAGTTTGTTTTCATTAATGCATAACAACCAACTACAATGTACTATAGTTGCAGCCACATAAACATAAATTTAACAACAAACAACAAATGGAACTGAAACCAAAATAAAATAACTCATATTTTTTTTTTAACTGTGACTTAGTAATTCACTGAAACAAACAGGAGGTAGTGGAACAAACAGTGTCTATCTTGTTTTAAGTTAATTAATGAAACTAGATCTGGAAAACAGCTGAATTCCTCTTCAAAGAGTTAAATAGCTCAATAATTAATTGCTAAATTAAACAGCTGAGCAACTACTAAATGTTACCTTATTTATGCTTCTTATAATATAAATTAACTATGTAATAGTTGTCGCAGTGATAATAATAATAATAATAATAATAACGATAAGGATACTTATGATAATGAATTGCTTGAGAATAGATTATTTCAAATATTATATAACAAGAATTTATACTCCTTCATTTCCCCCATTTTTGTTTTCCATTTGTCACCCTCATTCTGCTGTCTTTCAATCCACTTTCAGTTCTTTATATTTGTCCTTCCATCTCTCCCAATATGTTCCAGAGAAGTTATCAACTCTGAGAAATTAATGGAGAGTTGTCTGTTGGTGTTATTTTTGTTGTTGTTGTTGTTGCTTTTTTTTTTTTAAATACGTACCTTTTTTAACATTAAAAAAAGACATTATTCATCAAGTTGTTTTCTTATCTCCATTTTTTACATACAACAACAACCTTAATAAGAACCTTTGACCTCTTATTTCAAACCTTTTATATTTTTTACCTTCTCTTTTTTTAGCCTCATTTTTCACTTTTCAGAATCATCCCAATTGAATTTGTTCATTTTTTTTTCCTTTCTAACATGAACATTTTTTTCCTTATTTTTATTTTTTTATTTCGTCTTATTTTTGTTTATCAGCACCTTTTGGTTGTTGGTTTTTATTTTCTTTATTTTAATTTTATTTCATTTTTATTTTCATTTTAGTTTGACTTTATTTTTGGTTTATTTTATTTTTTACCTTGTTTTTACATTTTCTTTTTTTTTTCTTCCCCACTCCCCTTTTATTTGATATCTCCAACCTACCAAGTTTCAACATATTCAATACCAAAATGATTTTCTCTTTCTAGTGTAGAAACTTCATTTTAAAATAATTAAAAGAAAAAAATACAAGATAATTTTAAAAGCTAGCTATTAGGTTAACGAAGCAGTTAAACCAACCATCAATCTAATTTCTTGAAATTATTGGACTTGATTTTTGTCTTTCATGGTCTTGTGTTGAAAAACCAAGTACCAGCTATATACTGGACTTAAGTAGATATTGATGAATGAGACACATCCCCTATAACTTTGTGGATCTTAATGTAAAAATTCATTTATTATTGAAGTAGCTCTCTCCATCCTTCCCCTCACTCTCTCTCTCTCCATCCCCCTCTCTCTCTGTATATTTTCTGTTAACATTGAACAGGTGAGGGAAGACCACACCTCTTTGTTGAACACCTGTCCTGATCGTGAACTCCTCAAAGAGGTTGTTTCTGATCTGGACCAAGCTAGTTGAACCAGCATAGGCCAAACATAGGAGCACAATGATCTTTTGAGACACTTGCTCGGTTTCCAACAATCTCCATAGGGTTGTCCAGTTGACACAGTTGAAGGCAGACTTGAAGTTGATGAATACACCCACAGCATATTTGTTCTTCCATCATTTTACTACCACTGTTCTTGCTGGCATGGTTTGGACATGTCACAGGTCATCACCATCCAAGTAATATCTTATTGGGATCATGCTTGTATGTGTCATTTGGCTTAGTTTCTATAACTAGATGGCCTTTCACATTGTCAAATGTGCTGCAGGTAAGTAAAGGAAAGACCCTCTTCGGTCATGAATGACCATGGGATTGTACCTAGACGGTTACCCTCCGAGGCACAAGTCCAGGCAAGGTTGTTTTATGGAAGACCAGCAGTTGCCCATGCATACCAGTCTCCCCTCTCTATGTCACTGATGTTATCCAAGGAAAAGGCAAAGGACATTACAGCTTGGAACCAGTGATGTTGCAACTCATTTTTATAACTTAGTGAACTGGAGCAACATGAAATAAATTGTCTTACTCAAGAACACAACACACAACCTGGGTGGGGGCTGGGTGCATTCTCTCATGGCATTGACATAAAACAGGTTGTATAGTCCTGATCAAGACAGGACTGAAAGGACCTAAACTAACAACTCAATACTTTCTTTGCACATTTACCAATGACCTTACAGTGTGTACTTGGAGTAATTCTTTATGGCACCAGTACTAGAAACAGTCTGTCACTCACCAATCTCTTTAAAGGTGACACAGCAGATAGATACAATTCCAGCATGACACTGGTACAGAGTAAGTTGTAGTATAGTACATGTTGATCTATCCCTGCCTGCTATTTTTGGTTTTCGTGGATGGTTGTTAGAGGAGATCATTAACCTTCCTTCGTTCAACCATCATCCTTTTTTTGGAGACAAGGGACTCTGTTTGCACTCCCTAACAACCCTCACACAGTGTTGTATAGCTGAGAGGAGGTTTTTACACAGTACTTGATTGGTACTTTCTTTATCAACCCCAGAAGGATGGAGAGCAAAGTCATCCTCAGCAAGACTTAAACTGAGAATGGCATTACTATACACTATTTAATTAATACTATTTAGACATGCATTACATTATAGACAGTTATCATTGGTAGTCCGTGGAGCAGTGGTGAGCAGGTACAGTTACCAACTGGATTTTCATTTGTTGTGACTATCTAGTTAATTTACTGAAGAACTCTTGTATCGAAAGAATATTTCAAACTTGATAGATCTGACATAAAATGAAGAGTATTTTATTGTTAATATGCAAACATGTCAGATTTTGAGATTCCCAGCTGAAGTTTAAATTCATTGGTAGAATATCTCAAAAGACATCTGTTGACTTTCTTACCTCCACTTGAGACTATGCTATTCAGCAGCTTAGTTCTTAAATTGAAATTTAGCCATCAAATTTAAATTCACTTATGTAATCATTTATTGAGATATTAAGTGTTTAGTTATCAGTACATGACCAATTAGTTAATATCTTCTCTTTAAATAGTTTCTCATTATTTCTCTTATAAAACTTATCTGCCACATCTCTCCCACTCTAGTATATGTTGTCCCAAATCTAAATCCTCATTGCTTTTCATATCATCCTTTTCAATTTCCTTTATGCTAATTGATAATTGATATCTGCTTAATAGCTATTCCCTTATCAAACCATATTTTAGCCTTGCTTAGTAGCTATTCCCTTATCAAACTACTTTAGTTATTTTTGCTTAATGCAAACAAAATTAACTTCCTTTGTTGTGGCTTAATTAAAAAATTAATAGAAAGCATATGAAGAGTTCTTAGTTAACTGTTTCTCAATGGTGAATATGTATTCTGGATATATTTAGAGGCCCCCAAACAGCAAATAAATACAGTTGTCCAGTAATAGCCTATACTCCTGATATAGTAAACCATCCCTTAAACACAAATATATATATATATATATATATATATATTCCTGATATATTAAACTATCTCTTAAATGCAAATATATACTATTGTTATATTAAACTGTTCTCTAATTGCCATTATATATCCTTGATATATTAAAATTGTCTCAAAATAGCTAATATGTACTCCCTGATATATTAGACTCTCAAATAAATGCAATGATATACTTCCAATATATTAAACTTTTCCTTAAATGCAGATATATACTTCTGATATTATCCTCAATTATCCTCAACAACAATTTTTTTACTTTTGGTATATTCAATTTTGTTGTTGTTGTTGTTCATCAGTTAGTAATTTTGTTAAATTATCTTTTATCATTTTAGCAATTAATTCTGTTTTCATCTTGAGGAGCCAACCATTCTAACTTAACCAACGTTCTTACTAACACAATCTTGTAGACTTAAAGAAAACTAAGTCAGGCGGTATAATACTTGGTTAATTATTGTTATTTCATTTAGCATAATGGCCAGTATTATTATATTAAATATTGGGACCTTTAGGTGTTGTTAATACTAGGGGTTTAGTATAAGGGTAAGAAATAGCAAGCTGTTGTTCATCAGCAGCATATGACACACATTTACCAACAGGAGGACAGCACTGTCACTTGCAATGGTTACTCTTTCATATAATTCTATTACTATTTCAACCTTGGCCTCTTTTGAGCAAATTGATCTTGTCTTGCCCCCTCAGAGAAGCTGCGCCAGAATGAGGAACTTGTCCGAAAAATGCAGAAGGACCGAGAAAAAATAATTGCTGAATTACTCAACATTCCCTTCGATGATTATGATCATATTGTTGAGGTAAATTGTCTTTCAACATACCTAATCATTTTTATCATTTTTCATATTTCCCCAATCCCTATCTGATATCCGTCACTTGTTCCAGTACAACAGTCATGACCTTACATTCAAATATAACACCAACAAGAACCCAATACTGGGAATTATTAAATCTGTATTAGCATCTGGTAATTATGTAGGAATGATATTTTCTTTATGATGATATTAATTGGAGGCTGAATTAGTTCATGCAGACACTTCTCTGTAGAAGTATGTTGCGCTGATCTGTCAGTCCAAAAATTATAGCATCTTGTGTCATATTCATATACCTAGATATGTGTGTGTGTATAATGTATGTATATACATGTGTGTATTATATATAGTTAGGCATATATATATGCATATATATGTGTATTTGTATATATGTATGAATGTATTTGTGTATGCATATATATATGTTTGTGTGTGTGTGTATGTATATATTGTAAAGTTAATGTTGACTGTGACCTACACCATACTTAACTGAGTGACTTTCATCAAATAAATGTGCCTTTGTATGAGATATATGCAACAGAAATTTCTGTTGGAGTAGTGACCATTAGAATATCTGTCATGTGGTCTTTTCCAACATGTAGCTTAGGATGGCTGTGTGTGTATGTAACAGTTGTACCATCCAATATGTGAGAACAATACTGTATTGCAGACCTCATCTGAGTTCTACAGAGGGTTACTAATTGTCAGTGACTGAGGTATCTTCTGACCTTAAAGGGAAAGATGGGCTGTTGGGATGAAGTTTCTCATTGATTGCTTGCTCATGATTTATAGGGAGTTTAGTGCAATGGTGTTTTCTTGATATAAGTAGTGTTTATATTTTCTTGTTGCTGAATGAGGCAGTATTTGTATATCTCTTCTGGAGGATGCTTTTCTGATCCCTGCCCATGAATTAGTATGGGTTTGGCATGTAGTGCCTAGTTTGAGAGTGAATAATGTATAGTTGAGGAACATTAGTGAAGAGTGAATGTTAATGTCATCTGTGTAGAAATGGGCATTGTTGCTGGATGTGGCAGTAAGTCAGTCATTGATGTATAAAAAGAAGAGTAGAGCACACTGGAGTTCATAGGTGAAGACTTTATTGACACACATATGGTAATAGGGCATTCAAGAGATGAATGGAGCCCATAGTCAGGAAATTTCACAAAGTGATTCACATGCCAAATAAGGACAAAATGTATACTGATGTTGATGGCAATGACATTGTTTTTACCAAATTCCTCTGGGACAAAAGCCAGCTGATGAGTGACAGAGGAGAGTGGATCATCATAGATTTTGCCTTACAGAAACCATATTGAAAGTCATCAAGGAGGGAGAATGAGAAATTCAAGGTGTTGTTAATAGCTGCCATCGTTACCTTAGAGATATTAGAAGTGACAATAATAGGGCAATAGTTGGGAACATCAGGAAAATTGTTTTTCTTGGAAATCGAACACATTAGTGTGTTTTCAAAAATTAAGATAGATCCCTGTAGAGAAGGAGAGGCTGAAGAGTTTGAGGAGTAAAAGGGTTAGCTTTTGGGTTCTCTGTCTGAGAGGAATGGAAAGTGTGTTTGTGTGTGTGTATACATGCATATATATTCATGTGTATATGTTTACACACACACGTGTGCATGTATATATATATATAGGTGCAGGCATGGTCATGTGGTAAGAAGCTTGCTTCCCAACAACATGGTTCCGGGTTCAGTCCCACTGTGTGGCACCTTGTGCAAGTGTCTTCTATAGCTTCAGGCTGACCAAAGCCTTGTGAGTGGATTTGGTGGATGGAAACTGGAAGAAGCTCATCATATGTATATTTGTGTGTGTCTCTGTTTGTCCCCCACCATTGCTTGACGCTAGTGTGTTTATATCCCCATAACTTAGTGGTTCAGCATAAGAGACCAATAAAATAAGTACTAGGCTTACAAAGAATAAGTTTTGGGGTCAATTTGTTCGACTAAAGGCGGTGCTCCAGCATGGCCGCAGTCAAATGACTGAAACAAAAGAATAAAAGAATGTGTATGTGAGTGTGTTTGCATACTGAAATATATATATATATATATATATATATATA
>NC_068985.1:54058530-54060968 GCF_001194135.2 Octopus bimaculoides | reverse complement strand
AATGAAAGTTTGAAGAAAATGCTCATCCTTATGTTCTTTCATTTAAAAACCTTTAAGAACGACATGCAAAAACAGCTGCCTCAACCTCATGCTTTTGATTTCATATAATCATATGTGCGTGTGTGTGTCTGTCTGTAATCATGTAAGTGTTTACATTCTGCACGTTGCATGAAAAATATGCTAAGATAGAAACAGTGTTGTTTGTTGACATTTCCTTGTCGACTAATCATCCAGCAGCTCTGCACTTTCAAAGATAAGTGGATTGGAAAATCCCTTACTTGCAGAACAAGTAAAGGTTAGCAACAGGATGGGCATCCAGTTGTAATGCAATGCCTTAATAATATGTATTCATCTCACCCATGTTAGCATGAAAAATTGGCTATTAAAACAAATGAATGCAATAGTGTGTGTGT
This sequence comes from Octopus bimaculoides, assembly GCF_001194135.2. NCBI lineage: Eukaryota > Metazoa > Mollusca > Cephalopoda > Octopoda > Octopodidae > Octopus > Octopus bimaculoides. The sequence goes on along the minus strand of NC_068985.1, from coordinate 54,060,555 downwards.
GGGTGGGTTTATGTATATATTGTAATACATTAGATGGCACATTGTATTATATTGTAATACATTAGATGGTGCATTGTGAAGCAATGTGATGGTCAATATTGTGTGTGTGTGTGTGTGTGTGTGTGTGTGTACGAATGTATGTTTATATATGTTTGTGTGTGTATGTATCTGTATATGTATGTGTATAGTAGAGTAAACAGGAGAATGATGTCCATCCATATAAGGGCCAAGACTTGGAATGCCTCAATAAATACAGGACGTCCTAGCGAAAACAATAATTATTTTGTCTTTGTTGTGTTGTTTTTGTTGTTTAATTATTGGGCAGATTTAACAGTTGTCAGTATATACAAGGCATCAGGGCTATGAAAGAAGACTATGAAACCTTTCAAGGATATGCCTACATTTATTTCTGTTTAAAGTAAAAATACATTACGTTTATGTATTTATGCAAGATTCTTGATGTGAAATCGTGTGTTGAAACGGATATTGTTATACTTGGGGATGGTTATATTTTTCCAATAAATACATGCACTATATGTTTGGTCTTTATTTCAGCTTTATACTTATAATTTTTGTTTCTTTGTCAGAGCTCTTTTGTCACACATTCTGTGACCTCGTCAGTGACTCTTCATTCCATGTATCTCCTCTTGTTCTGCTTATTCTATTTTGTCTTTCTGTGTGTGTGTGTGTGTGTGAGAGTGAGTAAAACGAAATAAGTGGAACAAGAGGAGACACGTGGAATGAAAAGTCACTGAAAAGGTCACAGGATGTGTGATGAAAGAGCTTTGACAAAGAAACAAAAAACTATAGTAATAATGCTAAAGTACAGACCAAATGTATAGTGTTGTGTTTATTAGCAAAATATGACCGTCCCTAAGAATAATATAAAAATATATTAAATGCTGAAAAACACAAAGATTTGCCAGTTAATAACTATAGAAAAATTATTAATTTGTACTTTAATTGAATAGAGGGATTAATTTTAATATTTAGCTAACCAAATTTTGAATGTAATTTTGTGAAAATTACAGGGAAAATATTTTGAATGGTTTACAAAAAAAAGAAATCATAACTGAATTTTACTTTGAGTTTCATTATGTTTTTGCTTTAAAATTAAGTTAAAGAGTACTTTGTTACTAGGGTTGATAGAAATTGTCTCTATTAATTAGTCTATCAAATTGTGTCCGTTTTCTAGAGAGAGAGACTTTAGAAAAGAATCGCTAACACATCAGGCAAAATGCTTTGCGGTATTCTGTCTGCATTTACCGTCTGAGTTCTAATTATGCCTTGATCAACTTTGCCTTTCCTCCTATCGAGATCAATAAAATAAGTACCAGTTGACCACTGGGGTTGATGTAAGTGACTTACCCCCTTCTCCCCAAACTTGCTAGCCTTGTGCCAAAATTTGAAGCAATTAATTAGAGGCTGTACAGTTGTCTCAGTTATAAAATATAGAATCATGCCTATTAGCTAAGATCTATAGAATTGACTCAGTAAGCTGGAGACTACAGAATTACCTCTGCTAGAGTCATTAGAATTAGCTCTGTTAGTTGAATATTATAAACTCTGAAAGTTTAAGAAATATGTAATAGTTTTTAGAAAGAGCTGAATGCTCTTTAAAAATTTAACAATCTCTATATTTTTTGTGCCTTGTGTTTAGTTTCAATCCATGTTAAGTCACTAATATAAATAACACACTTCTATACTGATGTGTTTTTTAACAATTAAATATCTTTAAAAATATCTTTTCCAGAAGAAAAATCACAGCTCCTGGTGTTTAAACAACACACATACACAAAGTATGTGATTTTAATAATGTTTACAATACAGAGCTGCTTCTATTGCATAATGTGTGTGTGTGTGTGTGTGTGTGTGCATGCATGTGTATAGATAGATAGATAGATAGATAGATAGATATACACACACACACACTCTCTCTCAAATTTTTTCTTATATATAAAGTCCTGTTAAATAAGCAATATAGTTGACAATTATATATATATATATATATATATATATATATAT
>NC_068985.1:54048133-54058441 GCF_001194135.2 Octopus bimaculoides | reverse complement strand
GTCCAATCATGGCCCTTAATATAAAAATAATTAAGCAGTCTTAATTAATGAAAGTCCCTGGTGTCTTAAGAAGTAGAACTGTTTCAACACAACATAGTGCTAAAGATGAGAATGACCACTGAGATACCAAAAGATTGGAATAGTTTGCAGTTGTCTAATTGTCTAGCTGTGACTTCTGTTGTTAGGAAATTGTCAACTTTATCTTCTGAGGCCTCAGCTTTTCCACTCCACTCTATTCACAAAGCCTTGTTACTCTTAAAAAACTGAGCATCTTCAAATGGACATAAACTAACTCTTTAAAAAAGAAGAGATAATAATTATAATAATGTTAGTGGAGATGGTAATTGTGTTTATGTTGAAGAACAACTGCTTATAAGTTTGTATGTATAGTCTACTGCCTTACTGTTCACACTGGAAGTATCATTTGCTTTGACTCATTTTTGAAGCCTTTAAAAGAAATATCAGTAATACACTGGGCCATGCCACCTCTTCCTCTCCTTTCTAATACTGGCCTTACATCTAACCAAAAGAGATTTAGATTAAACACTAATTTTGTATATGTGTGCTTAGGTATATAAACAACATGGCCAGTATTGTATAGATTAACATTTCTTGACAGTTTATGTTTTTATGATAAGCCTTTATGGGTAAAATATATAAAGGTTATTAAACTCATTCCTTTTCTCATTTGTAAGGAGCTTTGTCATTTAGTGTAATGTGTGTGTGTGTGTTTATGTATAATTTATATAAATACATGCACACACAGTACAAATGAGAACACAAAGTATTGAATCCATATAGAATTCATTCATTCCTTTAAAGATGAGATTTCACTCTGATGCTACCCTCATAGAAACAAGACACAGCTTTGCGGGTATAGCTTATATGCAGACCAAAGCACCATCAAGAGGTTGGTTAACAGCAGGCCTTAAGTATCTTTCAGTATATCTGAATCCTTTTAGAATATTAGCAAATGAATTTAATAAAACAAAGTGTCTACTATATATGGTAATATTAATTATCATTAGTCCTCAGAGCTGTTTAGAATTACTAGTTATCTTGCTTCTATTCTCATATCCTCCTCTGTTAGTATAAACAACAGGTCATTAGTTTGTAGTATTTAAATTGTCTAGCTTTAAAGTGTCTAAACATTTAAAGTGTCTAGTGGTTAATGTTAATTATTGTTAGTCTTCAAAACCGACATTAACCAACTGTTTGGAATTATTGGTTATCTTGCTTCTGTCAAACCATTCCTGCTTTCTCCAGGTTTGTATAAACTACAAGTGATTAGTCAGCGGTATTTAGAATATTGTTTGCTAACAGTTACTATAGATTCAGTTGTATATAGTCATTAATTAAAACATTTCTCCTGATGTTTGTTTTAGTTAGGCTTTAGAATATGATGCAGTTTGTAGTATATGAAAGAAAACCTATACTAAAATTCCTCTTGAAACAAACTATCAACCCCCTAAATGATGCAAATATAAATATACAGTGTGTGGCAATGGCTCTAGAAGCCGTTTCTATGTGTGATTATAACCCTGGCAAGTATTTAACTGGTGGAGTTGTCTCTGTGATGACAGATGGCGTCTGAGAAGGCGATGGGTGAAAAGCGGCGACAGCAGCAGCAACAGCAGCAGCAGCAGTTTGTGGATCTCCAGGAGGTGATATTAGCCTGTTCGTACCATAGCAAAGAACTCCTCGAAATCATGATCACTACCGTACCATCACATGGGCTTGTGGCCAACTCTACGACCACTCCAGATCTTCATCCAACCACTGATAGTAGGTGACTCCTCCACATATTCACATGTCTCCTTTTTGCACTACAGACACAATATATGTCTGAGTGATATTTTTCTCTTTTTTTTTTTTCACGATAAACTTTTTCTTTCCTCTTTTTTTTTTTCTAAGCTATTGCTTCTTCCACTAATATTTCACTTAATCATCTGTATACAATTTTATAAATATATATTTTTTTAAATGTCTTTATCAATCCACTTTGAAGTTTGCTCTCATTCTTCACATTTGTAATAATGGTACAAGTTGTATCCTCTTCCCACACACACACACACACACACACACACACAAAATAACTAGTATCTGTGTATTTTTGGTTGTTGTCCTCATCCAAGACTAAAATAACCTACCAATGTTTGTCAGTAACTTTACTACAGGTCTGCGTCTGTCAGTGTTTAATCACAGGTCCTTGTCTCTCAGTGTCAACAAGTTTGTTGTTTTCTTTTTTAATCTTGTCTCTAAGTTTCAAAGACAAATCTGTCCCTTTCACTTAATACCTGATCAGAACTTTTCATGTTTTTGCAACATCTTGGAATTCTTCATCTGACTCTTCCATTTTCCTCTGGTATTAACCCCTTAACCATCTTTCTAAAGGCTTTCAGATTATTTGGTTTGAGCTTTGGATTGACGAAGAAATGGATAATTTGCCCTTAATCTTGCATGGTCATTGATTAAAACGTGTTGGTTACCATTTAAAGATGTTAATCATTATTAAATTATGTTAGTCATCATTCAATTTTCAATTATGTTAGCCATCATTTAATTATGCTATCATTCAATTTTCAATTATGTTAGCCATCATTTAATTATGTTAGCCATCATTTAATTATGTTAGCCATCATTCAATTTTGTTAATCATCATTCAATTATATTCGTCATCATTTAATGATGTATATTTTTACATATATGCAAGTCAGCATTATTGATGTCAATCATCATTTAATTATATTAGTCATAACTAACTGTTAGTCATCATTCAGTTATGTGAGTTATCATTTATTTTTGTTAACCTTCATATAACTATGTAAGTCATCATCATCTGTTCTTAACTTTATTTACCAACCATTTTTCTCACTACTTAAATATTTCCTTAACTTCAAGCCAACTATTTCAAATAGAAAAAACTTTACTCCAAAGTTATTTTACTTCATAATTTCAGACAGTCTGTTCAGTCTTTTCTTTCTTTTACATCATTTCACTCCATCTTCATGTATGCATATTAGAACATTCACATATTACATAGTAGTTTTACATACAATTATTACTCGCTTTGTGTTTTCTATCAGTTACTCCTTGTTTCAGATATTGTAAATATTACATATTTGTAGCAAAATAACAGTCATATATTGTCTGTACTTGATAAAAATATCTTTATATATATTTTTTTCTGCTTCATTGGCAATGATTAAGCTGACCTTATTATCATTAACTGTAGTTCAATAATTTTTTTCTTTTTCTGTATAAAAATATGGTTATGCCATTTTGATCATGAGCAATTCTTTGTTTTATTTCTTTGCGGAGGCCTTAGTAAAACAGTTCGTCTTGCTTTGCTGCATTCTGTTTGCAATGGTTATGCAATTACAAATTTACCTTATACAAAGAAAAGTCCTGAAACTAAATCTGAAGTATATGTAATGAGCAACTAAAACAAATGATAAGAATATATCTACTACAGACTGGTAGCTCACTAGCCTGAACAGCTTTGTATGCATGCCATGATGATGATGATGATGATGGTGATGGTGATGGTGATGGTGATGGTGATGGTGGTGGTGATGTGTTATGGCTGTTAGTTATTACATTTTTATATATATATACATATATATAGGTCTATAGCGGAATTAATATGATGATCTGATAGAGATTGCTTTTCATGATCATTTATCCAGAATTACATCTGAGACAGACGAATTCATTGCCATCAGCTTTAAAGAAATGCTCTTCTCTGACGAATGCAATGTCAAACTATTATAGTGTTGGTCACTTATGTGTGTCTCCTCTTTTTCACATTGCTTCATTATGTTCGTTCTGCCTCAACAACCGATATTGAAATATAACTTTCAAACAAGGAGCAAACCGAATCTCTGTTTCTTACATGCACTTTTTCTCTTTTTACCTTTTTTCAGCCTGCAAGCTGTGGCCATGCTGGGGCCCTACCATTATATACATATATATATATATATATATATATATATATATACATACACACATTTGTGTGTGTGTGTGTGTGTGTGTGTATGCATTCACACTCTTACACTCAGGCACAACCCCACTCCACCACTGCAATACAGTCTTGAAACTTTTGCCAAATTGTGTGATTCCGAGAGCCAAAACTTGCTTTTTCCATTGCTATCGTATAACATGGAAGTCAATGAGGAATACATTTCATGTTGTGGCAAGATTTTCAGGAATGTAACACTTACATGACATTGGTGGGGGTGGAGGAGATGCTTGTAATTAACACACACACACACACACACACATTGATTCCTTGTTATTATTCCTGTTTTAAATTGGAATTTTTTTTTTACCCTCCTTGTTAGCCAAGGAAATATATTTCCTTGAATTTTCCAATCCAATCTGGATTTCTCTGTATTGTCCCTGTTCTGTTTCTGAGGAAAAGGAATTTTACTACTGCATTTTTCTTCATACAAAGCTTAACTCCACCCACAGATTCACTTCACATGCACACAAACACATGCATATTCAGTCTCATTCTTTTAGTCACAGATATTTTCACATTTTTCTTTATGTATTTTTTTTTTTTTTGCAATCACATAATTCCTCTGACAAGCTCAAAATATCAAACATACTTTTCAACAAAGTATGCATGCTTAACTGGAAGACTATCACTAGATATCAAGTTGAAATTATATAATTAGTGATAACAGTAATGGTATTCTTTAAGTCAGCCAAAAGCAATAACAAATTCCATCAAAGTGATTTTATTCATTTTTTTAATAAATATTACATCGACTTACAGATTTTTTTTTTTTTTCCTATCATCTGTATTCTATCCTCTGTAAATGATCTTCCTGAATGTCATATTGTATACCAGAAACTCTCTTGTACAGCATTATTTTACAGTCCAAGCAATGGTTAGTGGGACCGCTTAAGACTATTGACAAAAATCTTACAATCCTATAGAATTCACATCACTTATTACTTATCACTATAAATCAATCATGTGGGATATCTTGAATTAGTCAGTATCTATGTACGCTTACTCTTATATCTAGCTGTATTCAACCAGCCTGTACACAGAGATAAATTTTTTATCATCCTTAAATTTCTTTATTTGAAATCATCTAATGTAAGCTCATGTGGCTCCACCTAGGTAACTGTATGGCTTCTTTTAGGTTACTAATCGCCTTGCTTGCAAATATTCCTACTACTAACAAATTTAATCAGCACTAAAATAACACTATTTACTAACACATGCAAAAATATTTGTCATTTTTAAACTGAATATCAAAATTATCATTATTTTCATTAATCCCATATATATATATATATATATATATATATATATATATATATATATATATATATATATATATATATATAGTTCACATGTGGTCTAAAACATACACTCTGCCTTTTTAGGAATTTAGAACCATAGTCACTATCTATGATTTATTGTATACTAATTAACCATTCTATTTTTGATGTGTATTTTACATTCCCAACCAGTTCTGTTTTGTATGTCTCTCTTTATTCTAGCTTCTGATGATTTATTTTGTTTTAGTTATTCTTTTTCTCTTGAGAAAATGTTTCTTGTTGAAGTAAGGTAAGTTATAAGGTTTCTGCTGTGAGCATGAAGGGTTTGGCAAATACAAGATTTCTGATCTTTGGTATTTATAAAGGTTGTGTTGTGACATGACATTTTTATATATATATATGATCTTGATCCTGTGTTTAGTCTCAGTTCTATAACACTACTATTGACTATAAAGTATTTATCTTTTATCTGTATCATTGTTCTTTACAAAGATTGCCAAATCAAAAGCGATTGTCTAAAATATCAGTAATGTTCCTTAAATGGTTTTAGTTTTTAGTTTAGGTTCTCTTTCATGCATGTCTAAATGTCCTCTTGGCATCTAATTCCCATAGTTAGAAACTGTTTAAACAGGTTGCTACTAGTTCCTGCCAGTGCTTTGTAAAGTAGTAATCAGTTGTGATAAATCAAATAGAGCAGTGTGGTTTTATTTTGTAGTGATTTAGGAGAATCTTAATAATTGATTCATAATTATCAACTAGATTAATTGCTGGCTGGTGGCATCAGATACTGTCAATTTAAGCAATAAAATTGACAAGTCAAACAGTATAAGATATAATACTGAGCTTGTTCACAAGTTTAATCACCCACAAAATGTGGTTAAAATGGTTTCTTTTTATTGAATCAAATGCCTTTATTTAGCTACATCTATAAAGTTGATTAATTTTTTATCACTCTCAGTCAATGAACTCCTTGAAGTGTAATAGTACTGAAAACATAGATTTTTACCTAAATGTTGAAGTATGACTCACAATTTGATATGGATATGAAATATACAAATAGCTTACAATTTCCATTTTGACACCAACCCATCTGAGACCACCCTTGGTTCTTTGATACAAACTTCCTGTTCTAAAATCTTCTCTCAAAATTCCATGCTAATTTATGTTCCAAATACCTACAATTATGTCGAAAAATTATTTTGCTAAATTCTTCATTATTTTCAAAATTAATTAAAACAAAGTCAGTAATAGCTGTTATCATTCATGGTGGATCATTGCTAAACTAATGCCATCCTGAAAGAAATCTAGACGGCCTGCCATTGGATATGGCTGAAAAGGAATGATGGAACCTAGTTACAGATGTGATGTATAGGTGTAAGGCAGGTACTTATATTGTAAGTTAGACCTGCACCACAATTTGAATGAGGTTGATGATCCTGAGATAAAGAAGTGAAGATCAAATGTCGATAGCTAAATACTACTCAGTTGATCCAGTGAGTCAGGACTTCACATCAGTTGTGGGGAAGATGTACTGTAAAGCTATCAGAAGAAACACCCTGAAACAACACATATTCTCTCCCAATGACCCCCTGAAATCTATTGGCATTTGGTCTGTGGAGCTTTTAGTTGACAGCATTTGCATAAGCAAGCTATTTTCAAGTCTCCAACAGAAAAATGGTGATGTAAAGATTTAAGTTTTCTTTTTCTTTTTTTAAATATTTTTTGAACATCTGCGTTAGTGGTTTCAATAAGCAAGACTACTGAAGATGCCATCTTTGTGTAATTTGTATCAATGATAAGTGAGCTTAATGTGGGCCCTCCTCCTCCTTCAAACTTAATTTTCAACAACTGAATATGGGCTTTAAAAGACAATAAACCAGTCTGTGGTTTTGAAGTAGTTCCTGTCAGACCTACTCACTAGCTAGGTAGACTGGACCATTGGAACATACGTGTTTCTACTATCAACAAACTATGATGTTTGTGTTAATAACAAGATACAAACTACAAACCCTATGTTATCAATTCAACCATGTGTATGTTTATAAGTCTGGTACTTGTTCTATCATTCTCTTTTGTTAAACTAAGTTGCAGGGATGCAAACAAACTCACACTGGTTGTCAAGCAGTCGTGGGAAATTGTAGAAGACTCTTGTTTAAGATACTGTACAGTGGACTGAACCCGAGCCTACATGGTTGCAAAGTGAAATTCTTAATCACACAGCTATGCCTGTAGCTTTTAATTTTTATTGACTTTCATGTAATCTGTAAGCTAAGAATTAGTAACTTTATTGGTCATTCTAGGTTGTATTAAAATAGTCTCATGTATTTTAGTTTCCATTAGATTGTCCTGTGTTCTTTTAGTTGGCTTGGAAAATCCTCGACGTAGTCCTATATCATCTCATGTGGTCTCTCAGATTCTCCTGAAAGTGTCAGAAAAAGAGAAGAGACATGGTGCCATTTATTGTTGTTGGAGTATTGTGATGTGTTGTTAGGTAACCAGTAACAAATACTCACACTATGTCAGTTGAATGTCATTGCTTAATTAAAGAAGAACATTCTAGAATATTGTGGTCTTTTTCTGACCTGACATTACTTAAAAATACAACTATAGACATGAAATTAGAGATTGTTGTATGCATGAGAGAGAAAAAGAAAACTTCTATCAATAAAGATGGTTTGTATGTTATTATGATAATTCGTACATTTTGTAGAATTATCGTAATTATATTTTTTTAAAAGAGGCAGAGTAATTAAACTTTTTTTTAAATAACGAAATATGATAATGAAATTCAGTTTAAAATAAGACATTGCCTAAGAGAATGATGTTGTCTTTTTTTTTTTTTTGTCATTTTAATCAAATGTCAATTATCAGATGAAAATAATGTTGATTATTGATTGGCCTGCCCAATTGTTCAACAACGGTTTCGTGTTTTACAAAGTTGTTTTTCAAATCCGTTAGGTTTGTCTGCTGTGGCAACGAAGGGAGATAACCCACAAGTTGCTATTCCCATCCCATACAGTAAACTGCAAGACATGAATAACAAGTTAAACAGTCTAGTGACTAATATGTTGGTAAGTTCTTACACTTGTATACTCAGCAGTTGTTCCAAATTCTCTTTTATTATTATCATTACTGTTGTTAATATTAAGATGGTGAGCTGGCAGAATCATTAGCACACCGGAAAAATGCTTAGCAGCATTCCATCTATCTTTACAATCTGAGTCCAAATTCCACCGAGGTCAGTTTTGCCTTTCATCTCTCGGGGTCGATAAAATAAGTACACTGGGTTGATGTAATCAATTTATCCCTTCCTACAAACTTGCTGGCTTTGTGTTAAACTTTGAAATCAGTACTTAGGCAGTGAGCTGGTACAATTGTTAGCAGTTCAAAGAAAATGTGTAGTAGCATTTCTTCCTGATCTTTGCATTTTAAGTTCAAATACTGCCAAAATCAACATTGCCTTCTATCATTGAAGTTGATAAAATAACCACTAGTTGAGTGTTGGGGTCAATGTTAATTAACTAGCACCCTCCTCTCAAAATTGCTGGCCGTGTGCCAATATTAGAAGTTGTGACTTGGCAGAACCATTGGACAAAATTTTTGATAGGATTTCTTCCAATTAATGACATTCTGCATTTAAAAACCACTGAGTTATAGCTTTTCATACTTTGGTCTTGATAAAATAAGTACAAGTTGAAAACTGGGGTCAGTGTCATTGACTGTCCCCTTCCCACTAAAATTGGTGGTCTTGTACCAAAATTTGAAACCATTATTATTATTATTATTATTATTATTATTATTATTATTATAATAAAAAAGGCAAGGAGCTGCAGACTCATTGGCATACTGGGTAAAATGCTTAACAGCATTTCATGTCTTTACATTCCGAGTTCAAATGCCACCAAGGTCAGCTTTGTCTTTCATTATTTTGGGGTCAATAAAATAAGTACCAGTTGATAACTGGGGTCAGTGTAATCAACTAATCCTCTCCCCTTGAAATTTCAGGCCCTGTTATTGTTATTCTAAATTGTCTCCTATCAAATGCATAAAGCACCATTTTATTTATATATATATATATAAATTATATATATATATATATATATATATATTCCCCCACTGTCTGGTTTTTTTTTTTTTGTGTCCAGGTTGTGCTCTTAGAAGTGTTGATGAGAGTGAAGTGTTTGGGTCTAATTTCTTGAGGTTTATTTATTTATCTTCTTGAAATGAAATCAAAATAAGCAATATAATCAGCTGATATATGAGTAAATTGTAAAAATATTATCTTTTATTACAGTCAGTGATACATGATGATGAAAGAATCCGACTCCGAGAAGAACTGAAGCTTGCTCAAGAACAAGTTCAGCAATTGCTTGAAGCTAAGCGCCTTATGTCTGCTGGTACTGCCAGCATGCCAAGTTCGCTGACAATGAGTGCAAGTAGCCGACCGCATAGTATGATTTCTACAACATCCTCTGCATCAGAGCAATATGAAGAACCATTGCCAGACCCGGTGGACATGGCTGAATCGAAAGGTAACTGGTTCATATACATTGATGATGTTAACTTCTTAGAAAATCTTGTATCTTATGTTTGTATGCAAGGCAATAGGCTGGCAGAATTGTTAGCATGTCAGACAAAATACTGAGCAACATTTCTTCTAGCTCTTTACGTTTTGAGTTCAAATGTTCATATAGGCATAGGAGTGGCTGTGTGGTAAGTAGCTTGCTTACCAACCACATGGTTCTGGGTTCAGTCTCACTGCATGGCACCTTGGGCAAGTGTCTTCTACTATAGCCTCGGGCCGACCAAAGCCTTGTGAGTGGATTTGGTAGACAGAAACTGAAAGAAGCCCGTCGTATATATATGTATATATATATATATATGTTTGTGTGTCTATGTTTGTCCCCCCACCATCGCTTGACAACCGATGCTGGTGTGTTTACGTCCCCGTAACCTAACGGTTCGGCAAAAGAGACCGATAGAATAAGTACTAGGCTTACAAAGAAT
>NC_068985.1:54043198-54048042 GCF_001194135.2 Octopus bimaculoides | reverse complement strand
GCCGAACAAAGGCTTGTGTTTGGATTTGGTAGATGGAAACTGAAAGAAGCCCATCATATATATGTATGTTTGTCCCACCAACATCGCTTGACAGCCAATGGTGGTGTGTTTACATCCCCGTAACTTAGCGGTTTGGAAAAAGAGGCCGATAGAATAAGTACTAGGCTTCCAAAGAATAAGTCCTGGGGTCGATTTGCTCGACTAAAGGCGGTGCTCCAGCATGGCCACAGTCAAATGACTGAAACAAGTAAAAGTGTAAATGTTGCTGAGGCAAAATTTTGCCTTTCATCTCTTTGGGTTCAATAAAAGTACCAGTGAAGTACTGGGGTCAATGTAATTGATTTGTTGCTTTCTCTCAAAATTGCTGGCCTTGAATCTTGCAGTGGACCAGTGCCTTGTTCTGTGGGAATCTTGTGACCCCACTCCTTATATGTCATGGAAACTGGGTAATTAGCCTTATGTGTCCTTGGGTTCAAGAGAAAAGAATGAGGAAATATTTTTCCATGGCAGTTTGAGTGGAAATGATGTTTATCCGAGTATTGCTTATCAGATGGCTATAGAAAAGTAATACAAATAACATAGACACTGGTAACAGTTCAGTCAGGAATGAAAAATCGTGACTGTAGAATTATATGTTGGGCCTCCTGACCTACATTCACTTAATATAAAATTGAAACATTTTGAAAAATAATTGTTAGCTTCTGGTAGAAACATTGTTGTAAGTACCTGCTCCAAAGATTATTTTTCATAGTTACAGCTCTCTCTCTGCATTCTTGCTTCACCTCTCTGTCTTCCTCTCTTTACCTCATCCTCTCTACATCTCTCCCTTCCCCCACAAGCTGAAACTTTTATCAAGGTGACTTCTCTGTCCTTACTGTGTAACCAGCAGTTTAATGTTTCTAGTGGAGCTGGTGCTAGGAAAAATGCACTCAGTACACTTTGTAAAGTGGTTGGCATTAGGAAGGGCATCCAGCCTTAGGAACCCTGCCAAAGCACGATGCTGTCCTTGGACCCATTAAATTCTGTTAAACCATCCAACCCACACCATCAAAGAGCATGGACATGAAATTATGATAACAATGTAACAATGGTAGTGAAATTAAGATTATTAACCAGTGAGATGTCATCTTCATCACTTCGACATCAGAAAATTCACAAAATAAATGTTTAATGTTTTATAAAAACAAAATCAAGTCAAATATACAGATTTGTTGTACATGCGCAGGAGTGGCTGTGTGGTAAGTAGCTTGCTTACCAACTACACATGGTTCCGGGTTCAGTTCCACTGCGTGGCATCTTGGGCAAGTGTCTTCTACTATAGCCTTGAGCCGACCAAAGCCTTGTGAGTGGATTTGGTAGACGGAAACTGAAAGAAGCCCGTCGTATATATGCATATATATATATATATGTGTGTGTGTGTGTGTTTGTCCCCCTGGCATTGCTTGACAACCAATGCTGGTGTGTTTATGTCCCCGTAACTTAGCGGTTCGGCAAAAGAGACTGATAGAATAAATACTAGGCTTACAAAGAATAAGTCCCTGGGTCAATTTGCTCAACTAAAGGCGGTGCTCCAGCATGGCTGCAGTCAAATGACTGAAACAAGTAAATGAGAGAGTAAAGAGTATGTTAAAAATGAAGCTTTTGCTGATTTTACTGTGTTGTTTTACTTGATTTTCTGTCCTGTTGGTCTTTCTAATGTTTTTCTTTCAATTTTTGATCTTGTTCTAGGTCCCAAAGAGACACCCACTTCTTCTCAGCCAACCTCAGACCAGCAAATGTGTGACAAGAATGACTCTCAACAATCAACAACAAAAGATTCTGTAGAGAGTGATAACGATTTCTTTCAGGATGTCAGATCCTCTTTAACAGAAATGCCGTCAGTGAAGCCTGACGCAGAAAACAATGACCATGTACCAGAAACGAGCTGTGAATCAGAAAGTTGTAATACTGAAGAAGTCAAAGAACAAGCTGACAATTGCTCCACGACATTAGCTGATTGTGACAGTATACCCCATTTAAACCTCTGTGATGATATGGATTCAGTGTACGACATGCCAGATGATACTAAACATCAAAGCGGACATATGGAGCCTTTAAAAATTTAACTTCTTTTTTTAATTGAAAAAAGAACACAAACAAATATATATATGTATACATATATGTATATGAAATCAAACCACAGAAAGAATGATGAATATATTTCTTTCTAAATTTAATTTTAATTTTTTTTTTTTTTTTTAAATTTAAAAGAAAAATAATTCGATTCTTCATGAGAGCTGTTGCCTATCTAATTTTGGTTAGATATAATGCATAAAGCCACTGTTTTCACCATCAACTAATCACACATCATTACTTGATCTCTGTCTTTACTTCTGGCTGCCTTACATACATACATAGAAATACCCACGCTCACACAGTTACCACACAGACATTTCAGTTAAGAAGAATGACCCCTCCCTCTCTCTTTTTTTTTTTTTTAAGTGCTTATTTTCCTTCCCCTAAATTCTGTTTGTAAAGGAAAGAAAAAGAAAAGATCAAAGAAATACATAGTTTGCTTCATCTGTATCAAACATACTCAACATTTTCTAGGCTGGAAATTTTATTCTTCATTGTTTTAGTCTTATCATACTTTTATTTTAATTAAATAATATTGTAGATAAATAAAAGTCAGTTTGTAAAAACTGTCCCTCAACTTAATCCCTTATAATCCCTCTAATCCCTTAACAGAATACATTTACAACCAGTTATTTAATGGAGCCGAAAATTTTAGTTTTTCAGATTTTTTAACATATTTATTGTTTACTTTTAATATTTTAATATTTATTCTGAAAATTAATAATGAACAGGATAAAAGATTTTAAATTACCCCTCTCCACTATTTTTGCTTTGATTGTTATTAGAATTTTCTAGAATATAATCTCTTGTTTGTTAGGCAAACAACAACAATAGTAATAATAAGTTCTGTACCTAACAAACTAATTTTCTCTTAATAATGCATGCCTAGCAAAGTAGAAAGCCTTATCTCTAAATACATCTTGTAAACATTATATGCTAAAAAAAATTGTATGTTATAATTTGAAGGTAGATCCAATTAGATGCTGGTGTCTTAACTAGGAAGTCATTTTAGTTTTCATGTTGCTCTGTTATTAAAACTCATTCATTATCATCTGTTTAATGAAACCACTGTTGAAAGCCACACCTATTTGTGTTAATAACTATTAACTAGCTTAATTATTTAAGAAGAAAAAAAACACAAGCAACAAACATTTGTGTAAATATTACTATCCCTTATGTGCCCATCATATTTAGAAAGCTTCCCCCCATTATATATAGTTGTTTCCTGTAATCCTGTAAGGATTCTGTGTCTAAATTGAATATCTTGTTTTTATCTATTTTACTCAACGAAATCATAGTTTTCCTTTCTCTTTTTCCTCTCTTTTTTTTTGATATTTAAAAACAAAAGAGTCATTTTAAGCTTCAATCCTTAGATACTAGGCCTACAAAAATAAATGAAACTTAGTTTAAAAAATCAAAATCTACATTTAAAATATCCAATACTCCAATAAAACATTTTATTTTCAATTTTAACTCTCACTTTCTCAAAATTTCATTTAATTCAGAACTTAACTATCACACATTTTTTTACTGTTTATGAAAGAATTTATTATTAGTTTTAACATTAGTTGATTTCTCTTTCTTTTCTCCTGTCATGTAATTTAACATCCAGAGTAAACTATCTCATAGTTAAGTAATTTACAAAGATTATTTGACATTAATTAAAATCAAACTTTAGCAGAATTTTAAAATTTTAACGTCATCTATTATTATGGCATTTGAGTTGTTTAAATTTTAATTTATTAATTAGCAAACACATCAATGAATATCTTTTTCCCTCCTTTATTAGAAAAAAAATAAAATTACGTTTTTGTAAAGAGTAAAGAATATATTTTGAAATTTATAACTCACCATTATTACTCTTTTTTTTTTTCTTTTTCAAAAAGCACCGTGTTATGTGATGGAATAACTTTATCACAGGATGTTCTAAGCAAACCATATATTTTTTTGGTCTTCATTGGGAAAACTGTAGTAATCTAGACTAGAAGGCAATTATGACCAGCACTACAGCATTACCTACTACTCTTTTAGTATTGCAGGGCTTTTCTCCAGGCGCACAAATTAAGAATTTACAAAATGAAAAATAATCCTATCCAATCGGTAACATATTGCAGATGTATAACAGTTTATATATATTCATGTATGTATATATTCATGTATGTATATATATATGTGTGTATAGTATGTATAGGTGTGTATGTGTGTGTGTGTGTATATATAATATAATATATATATATATATATATATATATATGTATATATAAATTTTTTGCAACAAAAGTTATACCCACCTTGACATGGATGTCTTGTTAGAATGCTGGATACTATGTTATTAACCTTGAGAGATCCTTTTATATAGGGACATGGTGCTTTGTTTGCTACAACTTTTGCCTGTGCTTTGATGCCATGTGCCTATATGAGAGGACATCTCAGGGCTAATGATATAGTATTCAGTATTCTAATAAGACATCCATGTTAAGTTGGAAATAAAGTTTGCCATATATATATATATACACACACATATATATTTACATGCATATACACACATTCAATGTATGACTGAGTACTCAGCAAAATAACATAATAGACTATTGATTATATATTTATACACGCACATACGTGTGTGTGTATGCGCTTTTGCAAGTCTGTGAGTATGTGTGTGCATGCATGTGTATAACTTTGTGTGTTTTTATATATGTATATATATATATATATATATATATATATATA
>NC_068985.1:54034060-54039060 GCF_001194135.2 Octopus bimaculoides | reverse complement strand
ATATATATATATATGTATGTATACGTGTGTGTATATATATATGTATGTATGTGTGTGTATATATGTATGTATGTATTTATATAGACAGTGCTTCAGCTGCTGGACTTACGGCCTTTGTAGTTCATCAGATTCACATCACACTATGCCACAGGTATTACATTGTGTCCTTGATCAAGCTCCATTACATTTATTGTTTTGCTGTAGTTAACCCATACATTCTCAGTTCCCTTCCTGATGAAATATTAAATAAATGAGTTGCTGGTGCTAAGAAGGGTTTCTGTCAAAGAGAAAGCACTTTTTGTTTCCTCCAAGAACAAATGTCAGATATTTCAGATGTATTCGATCCATGCAGTCATCTAGAAATGTTTGGAAGTATAATACTAAGATGTTAAAATATTAATTAAAAAAAAAAAAAAAGAAAAAAAGAAAGAAATCATTTAGCTGTAAAATTTATTTATTTATTTATATTTTGTATCCAAGAAATAACAGCAACTATAAAGCCAACACTTGCTGCTCACTCTTCAAAAATATTTAATCATCCATAAATTGTGTAGATATTATTTTATTCAATTATCATTTCATATTATTATTATTATTATTAGGAAGGTGATGAGCTGGCAAAGCCATTAGAGTGTCTGGTAAAATACTTTCTAGTGCTCTCTCCAGCTCATTACGTTCTGAGTTCTATTACCACTGGAATCGACTTTGCTTTCCATCCCTATGGGGTTGATAAAATATAGTATCAGTCAAGCACTGTGTTTGATGTAATCAAATTGCCCCTCTCCTTAAAATTGCTGGCCATGTGCCAAAATTAGTGAGAATATATTATTATTATTATTATTATTATTATTATTATTATTATCCTGAGTTCATATTCCACTAGGGTTGACTTTGTCTTCTCTTCCTTCCAGGGGTTAGTAAGTATCAGTTTAAATACTGGGTCCATTTAATCATCGCTGCTCTCCTCTCTCTACCCCTTCCCCCTAACCCCAATATTTGTCCCTCAATATCATAATTAATAAGAATTTTACACGTTGTGTATCAACAACCTTCTATAAACCTGAGTTGTTGACTCTCCTTCAGTTTGCAAGGTGTTTTAATGTTGCATTTTAATGTCACATTGTTTCAACCCTTGAAAAAGGCGTGAGTGCCAGCTTCTCTAAAATCCCTATTCTCCAAAAGTCTCGCAATTTTCTAGCCTTCATGAATAATTGTTTAACTTTTTTTTTTAGTTACTTATTTATGATTTCTACCATTAACTGGTGAAATTTCAATTTTACTGCCATTTTGTTGGAATTTTGTCAGTCAGAACTGCTGTTACCTTTTTTTTTTAAAATTCTGTCATAATTTCGGTTCAGTATTTCTTTTTAACTGTGTTTGTCTGTGTGTCAGACACAGGATATTTGTCAATTTCCCAAGTTTTTTCACAGTAACTAGTAAAAATGTTGTCAGAACACAGAGCTCTTTGACAATAGCTAGCACAATGCTTATCAGAAACCAGAGCTGAAAAAAAATTTACAGCTTATTGCATGTGAACTAGTTCCTTGGCTAATTAATATATCTTTGAATCCCACCGAATGCATGTTGCTCTCTTTCTCTCTCTCTCTCACTCTCTCTCTCAACCTCTCTCTTTCTCTCTCTCTTATAACATTTATACTTTTCATCTGTATATAGATAGTGAGAGAGAAAGAGAGACAGTAAGAAAATATATCCACTAAAAACCCCACTTTTCATTTCCAAACCATCATTTATCTTCTCCTCCCACAGAATCAACCTCATCACTTTCTTTCTATTTCCAGATAATGTATTAATAACAATTGCTTTTAACAATTTTTTTTTAATCTCCAGCTTTAAAAAAAAAACCCACAAAAAATAAACAAATTGCTTTTTCTAAAGACACAAAGAGAAACATCATATTTATTATTATTATTATTATTATTATTATCATTATTATTACTATTATTATTATCTGCTTTTTTTTTCTTTTTTTTTTTTTTGGAAATGTTGCAGAACTCTTCATTTATGTTCCTGCTTAGTATTACCGTGACCAGAGTTAGCGGTGGCTGTGGTTAACAGTAGGGTTTAGATTTTGACCACACTTCTACTGGTGAACTTTGTATATAGACCTTTTAAAACAAGTGCTGTATAATGAATGGCTGGTGCCAAATTAAATAAAACAGTTATTGAAAAAATTAATAAAAGACTTCGAAGGTTTTTTATAGTTTTCTTTTCTTTTTAGCCTTTTAATGTTCATATTACTTTGTCAAATGTAATGCTTATTTATTCATATTGTTTTTAGTTAATCATGCATTATTTCACTGATTTAACAAATGCAATGAACAGCTTGAATTTAATTTGCCTGGGTAATTTGGAGTTCCAGACTTCCTTTATTTTGTGACAGGCTGTCCATGCTTGTGCCTTCCTGATCTTGGTATCTGCTTCCAAACTGCTCATCCAACTACCTAAGTACTTTGAATCAATGCTATTATGTGGCAATGAAACATGGACACTGACAGAGAAATTATTAAATGGGCTAAATGGATGCTGCTCAAGGATGCTACAAATGCAGCATCTTAAATGTGAAATGGCAGTGACATAGGACAAATGAATGTATGTGTGTATATATATATACTCTTTTACTTGTTTCAGTCATTTGACTGCGGCCATGCTGGAGCACCGCCTTTAGTTGAGAAAATCGACTCCAGGACTTATTCTTTGTAAGCCTAGTACTTACTCTATCGGTCTCTTTTTGCCAAACCGCTAAGTTACGGGGACGTAAACACACTAGCATCGGTTGTCAAGTGATGTTTGGGGGACAAACGCACACACACACACACACACACACACACACATATATATACGACGGGCTTCTTTCAGTTTCCGTCTACCAAATCCACTCACAAGGCTTTGGTCGGCTCGAGGCTATAGTAGAAGACACTTGACCAAGGTGCCACGCAGTTGGACTGAACCCGGAACCATGTGGTTAGTAAGCAAGCTACTTACCACACAGCCACTCCTGTATATTTCTATATATATTCCTTTATGGAGACCTACTGAAAGTTAGCAGGAAGATCAAGCAAAGACGGCTGCGACTATCTGGTCACTAAATGTGCTGCCTTAAGCTGGAAGCATCCGAATTAGTCTTGTGTAACCCACTTCATGGTGGCGCAAGAAGAGGAAAACGTCACGCATCGACAACTTGATTGTAGACATTAGCCTGGATATCAAGGCAGTGATGATGGACTGAGAAGTGTGGCAAGTAGACATTTGCTGTGGCCCAGGTTGGAACCTGACAATAATGATAACAATATGCATTATCTCCTCGCCTCAATATTTTAATGAGGTAATTATGTTAATAATACAGTAGGGTAGGCATGAGAGGCTGGATCTGGTCAGTTTGAACATGAAACAGAAAATTTGAGCTTGACATTGCGGGTTTAAATGCTAAAGGGTTAATATCTCTCTTTCTCTATCTCTCTCTCTTTCTCTCTCTCTCTCTCTCTATATATATATATATATATATCTCTCTCTTTCTCTCTCTCTCTCTCTCTCTTTGTGTGTGTCTCTTACCCCACCTCCAGGTGTACAGCTATAACTGCTGACATGTTGAAGTTCATCCTATTTCAAGTGATGAATCCCCCCCCCCCATCATCATCTTCATTATTTACTGTCCATTTTTCTATGCTTGTATGGGACAAATGGAAATTGTTGAGGCAGATTTTCTGTGACCAGAGGCCTTTTCTGACATCAGCCCTCACCTATTTCCAATCATGGTAATGTTTCCCCTTGGCTGGACATAATTTCCATGGAACACTGGACACAAACAACATCATTTGTACGTCAGTGATATTCATTTACAACCATCATGTGATATCTAGACAAGGGCATGCACACACACACACATTTATATAGAATGGGCTTCTTTCAGTTTTCATCTACCAAATCCACTCACCAGGCTTTGGTTGGCTTAGGGCTATAGTAGAACTCGTTTGCTCGAGGTACTGCTCCATGGACTGATCCTAAGACCACATGGTTGGGAGGTAAGTTTCTTAACTGCACAATCGTGTCTATGAATAAACATGTAGGTACGATGATAAAAATAATAGTGATGATGATGGTACTGCTGGTGCTAGTGGTGATGATAACATTGATGATAAATTGACCTAAATAACAAATTAGTAGACACCATCTTCCCATGACACAAGATTTCAAGGACTTTAGTATATCAGAAATGTGTAGAAAATTTCAAAATATGAAGAAATGGTCTGATAGGGAGTAATACTATGAGTCCTGATGCTGAGAGAAGGGCTTCTCAGATTTCCTCAACTCTTCCACAAATTCACGAGTCCTTATCATCATCACCATTTTAATGTGCACTTTCCATGCTTGTGTGGATCTGATGAAATTCATTGAGGAAGATTTTCTCTGGACGTGTACTACTCCTGTTTCTTCAGCAAGCTAAAATTTTCCCTGGAAAATCTTCTGTAAAAGACATGTCTAGTACAATAGCTGGATATGTTTTTATAGAAGACTGCACATACAAAACTGCCTCTGTAACATCATCATCATCATTGTTTAACATCCACTTTCCATGCTAGCATGGGTTGGACGATTTGACTGAGGACTGGTGAACCAGATGGCTACACCAGGCTACAATTTGGCAGAGTTTCTACAGCTGGTCGCCCTTCCTAACGCCAACCACTCCGAGAGTGTAGTGGGTGCTTTTACGTGCCACCGGCATGAAGGCCAGTCAGGAGGTACTGGCAACAGCCATGCTTAAAATGGTGTATTTTAAGTGCCACCTGCCCAGAAGCCAGTCCAGGGGCACTGGTAACAATCTCGCTCGAATGTCTTTACACGTGCCAGGAAGGCGATGCTGGGCACATGTGCCATCACGATTTCGTTTTTGCTTGCCCCAACAGGTCTTCGCAAGCCAAGTTTAGTGTCCAATGAAGGAAGGTACGCATAAGTGGACTGGCTACACCCCTGGCAGAGACCTT
>NC_068985.1:54032667-54034050 GCF_001194135.2 Octopus bimaculoides | reverse complement strand
GGTACGCATAAGTGGACTGGCTACACCCCTGGCAGAGACCTTGAATTTAGGTCTCACTTGGCTTGCCGGGTCTTCTCATGTACAGCATATTTCCAACGGTCTCGGTCAGAAGTCATTGCCTTAAACAGTGAAGTTTATTTACAATTAGTGTGCAATTTCAGATATGGAGACGCACACACATATACATATATATTTATACACACACACACACACACACACACGCAATGGGCTTCTTTTGATTTCCAGCTACCAAAGTTACTCACAAAGTTTTGATCAGCCTGGACGTCTGAACTCAAAGCAAATGATTACAAAGCAAGCTTCTTAACCCATACAGCCTTGTCTGTGCCTGTATAAAACAAAAAATAAAACAAGTCTGCTCAGCAATGGACCCCAGTTTTATTTTTTTCATTTTTTTTTAGCTCCCTTTTTTAATGCTTTAGAGTCTTGGATACTGGCAAGCAAGGTTCATGGACATAATTCAATTTCAAGGGAGTACTAACAGTTTCTGTAAAAAAAAAAAAAAATGTGTGGCAGGGAAATAAAAAGAACAATATTGTGAATATCATCTCTATGGAGATAACAATTCATTCTCATTCTCTCTTTTGTAGATGAATAGTCATGTAGCTCATCTTCAGCAAGAACCTGCTCTACTTCAACCTCTTTTCTCCTACCTTAACCACTACCTTCCATTAAGATGTGCCCACCACCACCACCACATCTTTGGATTTTGTAAACTTGTGAGCTGCATGATGACCTCAATAGTGTTGGTGACACAAAAAAAAAAAAGCAGGCTGTACACACTGTAAAGTGATTGGTGTTAGGAAGGGTATCCAGCCGTAGAAACCCTGCCAAAGCAGATACAGAAGGATTATGCAGCTGTTGAACCCATTTGTCAAACTATCCAGCCCATGTCAGCATGGAACATGGATATTAAATATGGATGATGGTGATAATGATTTCAGTTAAAATGATAGAATTGTCTCTAGAGGCACATATTGCTGATGGAGTCGTCATTTAAGCTCTATCACAGTTTAGTAACCAAGAGAGAGAATATAGAAAAAGAAAAAAACCTAAGAATTTGCTTAGAAAAATTTCAGAATTCATTTAGAGAGTCAACAAAGTGACATAAGGCAGTGAGTTGACAGAATGGTCAGCAAATGGCCATATCACTTTGAAAACACCGGTTCTCGTCCGATCACCGAAGTTAATCAAAGTCGAGCCTAGATAGTACTTAGATGGGTGGCCGCTTGGGAAACCTAGGTGCTGTAAACACAAAAAAAAAAAGAAAAAAAAAAGACAGAGAACTGGCAGAAACGTTAGCATGCCGAGCGAAATGCTAAGCGGCATTTCGTCTGCCGTTACGTTCTCAGTTCAAATTCCGCC
>NC_068985.1:54025731-54032270 GCF_001194135.2 Octopus bimaculoides | reverse complement strand
GCTGTCACCTTACAGACTTAAGGATATCGTCATCATCGTTTAACATTCGCTTTCCATGCTAGCATGGGTTGGACGATTTAACTGAGGACTGGTGAACCAGATGGCTACACCAGGCTCCAATCTGATTTGGCAGAGTTTCTACAGCTGGATGCCCTTCCTAACGCCAACCACTCTGAGAGTGTAGTGGGTGTTTTTACGTGCCACCGGCACGAAGGCCAGTCAGGCGGTACTGGCAACGGCCACGCTCGAAATGGTGTATTTTACGTGCCACCTGCACAGGAACCAGTCCAGGGGCACTGGCAACGATCTCACTCGAATGTCTTTACACGTGCCACCGGCACAAGTGCCAGGAAGGCGACACTGGGCACAGGTGCCATCATGATTTCGCTTATATATGTCACGATTTCGCATATATATATAATTAAAGTGAAAAATGTTAGTATAAAATATTTTCTGTACATCTTTCTATCAGATTTTGGAAGTCTGATAAACAAATATCCTTTATGCT
This sequence comes from Octopus bimaculoides, assembly GCF_001194135.2. Taxonomy (NCBI): domain Eukaryota; kingdom Metazoa; phylum Mollusca; class Cephalopoda; order Octopoda; family Octopodidae; genus Octopus; species Octopus bimaculoides. The sequence continues at coordinate 54,031,762 of NC_068985.1, read as the reverse complement.
GTCATGTACAACTGGCTAGAATTAATAGTCAAATCTTCCTCAAATCACAAACTCTCATCTTAAATAATTGAAATTAGATCATGTAGTCCTAGATATGAACTTTGTCTCAGAAATGATGATCATGGATAAAACATGATTGATCGTAGTTCAATTTGGGTTGACCTGAGGTTAAACAACAATAACATTGGTCATAGCTAGAACACTTTGATCATAGGTCTGCTGGATCAGGAGTGACCTGGTGTTAAATAACAGCAACAGCTTTTATCTCCAAAATAACCCAAGAATTCACCCTCATATTGACAGCATTTACATCTATCTACATCATTCATCTGTCTTATCAAAATGTCTGTCACTTACTCAGACTAGAAAAATCTTTTTATCAGTTCTTTAAATTCATCTCTCTCTCTCTCTCTCTCTCTCTCTCTCTCTCTCTCTCTCTCTCTCTCTCTCTCTCTCTCTATCTTTCTCTCTCTTCCTCTGTCTTTCTCTCTTTCCCTTTCTTTCACCTCCTTACTCTTGTCTACATCTTCCTCTCTCATCTCTTTCTCTGTATTTCCCTCTTTCTTGCCTCCTTACTCTTCCCCCTTCTCTCTCTCTCACCCCTCCCACATTCTCAATCACTCCTCCCCCACTCACACCATATACCTCCAGCTGCTATTTCTTGTCTTATCTATTTCCTCTCAACATTCTTTGATGTTATCAGCCTCTAAGTCTCTTCTGTGAACACAACTTCTTCAGACTCTCCTATTCCTCTCACTCTCTCATTCCTCCCACAGACACCATTTTGTTGCTCTTCTGAACACTCACCACCCATTCATTCCTTCTCCTACCCTTATTTCCTACATACACCCAAACAACCTTCACTATTTTCATTTCCAAACTCAGCCCTCACAGTTGCTGCACCCTTCATATTACCTGACACTGTTGCCTAACCATGAAGGCAGGTAGGTGGCCTAGTAGTTAGTTGCTCAATGCACAATCATAAAGTTGTAGGTTCGATTCCTGGACAGGGTGATGTGTTGCATCCTTGAGCAAGGCACTTTATTACACATTGCTCATATCTACCAAGTTGTAAATGAGTACCAGCTGAGTACATTTTAACCCTCTCTTTCCTTCCTACTGCTGCATTCTGGATGTTACACCAGGTCAAAGGTGATGGGATTGAGAATGAAGTCTGTGTTTGTTCATGACTATAGAGACACCTAAAACAATTAACAAAATCATGGTACATGTTACCAAGCTATATTTGCTCACAAGTGAGGGCTGATACTATTGTCTAATCAAACCCTCTGATATTACATTTTCCTGCCACGTGACACTCATCTCAAACTTTTTTTTGATACTAGAAGTCAATTGTAGAAGGTCTACCATCTGTCTGCTGACTACCTTTGGCAGTAAATGCATTTCATACCTAACTTATCCAATATTATTCCTCAGAGACAGACATTATCTTTTAACTTTATAGTCATTAGACTGCGGTCATGCTAGGGCACTACCTCAAAGAATTTTTAGTTCAATGAATCAACTCTGGTGCTTATTTTACTTTTCAAGTCTGGTACTTATTCTGTCGATCTCTTTTGCTGTACTGCTAAATTACAGGGATGTAAATATACCAACACCAGCTGTCAAGTGGTAGTGGGGGACAAACAGGCATAGAGACACATACACACTTATATAAATATATGATGGGCTTCTTTCAGTTTCCATATTCAAATCCTTTTGCAAGACTTTGGTCAACTCAAGGCTGTAGTAGAAGACACTTGCTTAAGGTGCCACACAGTGTACTGAACCCAGAATCATGTGGTTGGGAAGCAAGCTTCTTACCGCACAATCACACCTGGGCAATCTTTTTTCAAGAAGTCGGCCACATAAGACATGGCTTATCATCATGTGGGCCACACTACTATTTCATTAGGTGTGCCATTCAAAAAGTCCTGTGGGCCACAGGTTTCCCACAAATGCTCATAGGTATTGGTTTCCACATCCCTCACAAAACCAAAGCCCTCAACTTTGTAATTTATTCACTCACACCATAAAAGTGAAGGGCTCTGGTTACAATATTTTGAAGAAGTTTGCTACTATCACTAAGGGTTGGTGGTGTTTACTTTATATTATAAATCCTGTATGATGATCATTGAATCAAAGGATATATGCAGATATTGTATGGTTCCTCTTTTTCTAACCATTGATCAGCAAAATTTTTTTGATCTTTATTAAGAAGCCTCTTTCAATTTTCAGAATTGTTTTACATTCTTCACTAAAAGTTACATAGTAAGTCCTGTCTGTGAAAGTGCATTTCTTGCATTTACATTTTTTTTTTTCATAATAATTTAGGTGATGTTCGTGAAGAGAATGGTGGAAGGTTTCACCAATAATGGAGAGAAGGGACTCCTGATGCCATGAGGGGTGACTATACTCGTATATGGTCTTTGATTAGATATGATGAAAGCTATCATGAAAGAAATGAAGTGCCATCTTCAAAGCATCTTACTTTTTTTTTTTAATTATCTACCTCCTACCAACCAACCAGCCAACCGACTGACCGACCAACCAAAAAGTTCATAGGCTGACCAAGAAACTCTAATGGAATGTGACCAAATGAGGTTTTTTCAACATAGACCCCCTTACTGTTCACACATTTCTTCCATCAGTGTTGCAAAACTTGGATCCCATTAATGAAGAAAATTTCATCCTGTTGGTCAAAAAAGTCATCAACAGCAGATATGCTGTCATCATCATCATCATCATCATGATACTGGGTCCCAGCTAAGTGCTTTTTCATCATAGGAAATAGATGATAATCAGATGGAGCCAAATTAAGACAATAGAGAGGGTGATCAACTAGTTCAAAGTCACAGTCATGTACAGCAGCCACTGAAACCAAGAACTGATGAAACAAGACGCCTATTGTCAGTTTTCTTGGGCATTTAGTCTTGATAGCCTTTGGAAATAGCCTCAGTAAGTTAGCATAGTATTCTCGTTATGGTGTGACCCTTTTGAAGATAGTCAATAAGCACAATGCCATTTACATCCCCAAAAACCGAGGCCAACACATTCCCTGCCAATGAAACGACCTTGGACTTCTTTGGAGCAGGTGAGGAGGGGTGTTTCCACTGCATGGACAGTCTCTTTGCCTCTGGCTCAAAGTGATGAAGCCAACACTCATCTTGGGTTAGGAAATGTTCAAGGAAACCAGCTGGATCTGCTTTAAACAATATCATATTTTCCTGTGATGTGATCAGCCTGGTGTGCTTTTGATCAGACGTCAGAATATGTGGCACCCACTGAGTGAAGACCTTTGTCATGCCAAGTTCATTGTGCAGAATATTCTTAACTCTCTCATGGGATATGCTAATAGCATTAGCTATTTGATTTATAGTTAATTGTCTGTCATTCATCAGCATGTATGATCACAATGTTTTCCTCGATGGTGGTAGTTGCAGGACGTCCAGATGTTGGGTCATCTTCAAGACTCTTTTTGCCTCCTATATTCAGACATCCATTTTTGCACTGTTGATAAAGCTGGAGCATCATCTCTTTATGTAGTAATCATATCAACATGAGTGTTTTTGAGGATTAAACCCTTTTTTTGCAGATACCAATTTTTTTGTTTTCAAGAGAAGTCACTACCAGTTACTTTTGAAGTCTTCTTTTGAAGTTGTGTAGTGAAAATAACTGAAATACTGAGGGCATACATTTTCCTCTTTAGTTAAACCATCAACTTGGAGAGAGGGGTGAGGAGAAAGAGGGAGATGCTCCTTCCACTAAATTTGTTGAAAAAGAAGCAAGAGTGGTGAACATGGTCTGAAGTGGACAGACTTGTAGGCTGGAAAATAAATGCTGAGAAAGGAAGAGAGAGAGAGAGAGAGAGAGAGAGAGAGAATGTATTTGATTGACTCTTGGTCATTGTCTCCTGCACTGGGGTTATTCTTTGTCAGTATTTTTTATATTTTCTTAATACATATTTATATGTAAGACCCTGTGTGTTGTAGTATTGTTTTCTGTATAGTCACTGTTGTGTTTGAGCACTTTGATTAATGAAAAAGTTCTTATCCTCCTCCTCCTCCTCCTCCTCCTCCTCCTCCTCTCACCATCATCATCATCATCATCATCATCATCATTATCATAATTATTAAGGTGATGAGCTGGCAGAATCATTAGTATGCTGGGTAAAATTGCTAAACAGCATTTCATCTGTCTTTACATTTTGCATTCAAATTCCACAGAGGTCAGCTTTACCTCTCAGGTCTACAAAATAAGTACCTGTTGAACACTGGAATTGATGTGATTGACTTACTCCCACCACCAGAATTGCTGGCCTTGTGCCAAAATTTTGAAATCATTGCTATTATGAGTTTTTCTTCTTCCTTCAATTTTGTTTCCATTTCTTGCTGAGTGTCTTCCTGACACCTAGGGCAAAGAAACTCACTGTAAACATTGATAAGAATAAACACACCAGCCTGTTCATTTACAAAATCAATTAAAGTTACATAGAGAAAAAATACTTGCATGGGTGATAATCATTCTCACAGCAAAAATGTTCTTCTCAATACATGTGATGTACAAGTTAAAACAATCTTTTGCACTTCTTGCTTGGATGGTAAACCAGGGATAATTCTCAAATAATTTTCAGTCCCCTGTTCTCCTACAATCACTGGTATTGTAATCGCCTTGAGATGCCACATTTTTTTATTTCAATGTGCAAATTTTTATATTTTCTAAGCTTGTCAAGTTCTTTTGCCAAAGTATTATGATCACAAGGGATACTCATGTCAATCAATAAACAGATATTTATTATTTTGGTCTTTTACAACAACATCCAGTTTATTAGCTTTTTATGATTCTATCTGTATGTACTGAAGTGTCCTAGAGAATCATTACATTTTCTCTGTCAGTTACATCCACAGGGCAATTCTTATACAACAGTTTTGGTTTTATAACGCGGACACATTAACCAATGTAGATACTGGCCAACTCTGTTACATCTTGATTTATATTCTATTGGTGCCAGAACTTAACACCCAGAGCTTAAGTGGTCTACTGTTTCAATTTCATCATAAGAGGATCAGCACTTTGGATCTACTCCATTTTTCATCACATTGGCCTGGTAGTTCTGGGTCAATAAGTTTTGATCTTGAGCAGTGAAGATAAAGCCTTTACTCGCTGCCTTTAGTCCTGAGTTTTGTAGCCACGGATGAGTGTGCTTCATCAGTTTGCTTGCTACTGGCTACACATTCACCCTGTAGAGGTTTCTGTTCTCACCTACCAGCCAATTGTTCCTTCAGTAAATCTACTTGCAGTGCTTTGCTCAGCCCAGGGCTATAGTAGAAGACACTTGCTTAAGGTGCTGCATAGTGGGACTGAACCCAAGGCCATATGATTGGGAAGCAAGCTTTTTAATCACACAGCCCTACATGTTCATCATCATCATCATTCATTCATTATAGTAGGGGCAGCAAGATGGCAGAACCACCAACACACTGGACAAAATGCATAGCAACATTTCATTTGTCTTTACTTACTGAGTTTAAATTCTGCTGAAGTTGACTCTGCCTGTCATCCTTTCAGGGCTGATAAAACAAGTACCAGTTGAGCACTGTGGTTAATGTAATCAACTATCTCACTCAACTAAAATTTCACACTTTGTGCCTATAGTAGAAAGGATCGTCATCATTGTCATCATTTAAAAAAGATTTTTATTACTATAATTAAAGCAGCAAGCTGGCAGAATTAATAGCATGCTGGACGAAATGCTTAGTGGTATTTTGTCCATCTTTAAATTTTTAGTTTCCACTGAGATCAACTTTGCTTTTCATCCTTTTAGGATCAATACAAAATAAGTACCAATCAAGTACTCCAGGTCGATGTAATCGACTTACCCCCTCCTCCAAAACTTCAGGCCTTGTGCCTAGAGCAGAAAAGAATATTATTACTATTATCATCCCAGTGTTTCCAGTTATTGAAGAACTAAAATTTTATTTCAACATTTGCCTTAATTTCATAAAACATCAAACCAAAAGATACATGCATA
>NC_068985.1:54024460-54025457 GCF_001194135.2 Octopus bimaculoides | reverse complement strand
AAACACCTTAAAATTTCAAATAAATTTATTTTAATATGGGATAGGACCGCCTTTGGCAGTAATTACAGCTTGAATTCTATGAGGTATGGACTCGTACAAAATTGTTTCCAAAGGAATTTTTCTCCATTCTTCAGCTAAAACAGTTTCCAGTCCTTGTAGTGATGATGGTGGAGGATATCGACTCCTTACTTGTTTTTCTAAAATGCACCATAAATGTTCAATAATATTGAGATCTGGGGACTGTGGTGACCAGGTAAGATGTTCAACTTCACTAGAATGTTCCTCATGCCATTCAATAACAACTTTAGCTGTGTGAATTGGTGCATTATCATCCTGAAAGATTGCGTTTCCCTTTGGAAACAGTTCCGTAACCATAGAATGAATTTGATCAGATAAAATGCCGAAATAGTCTTGACTATTAATTCTGACATGAAGGGAAACTATTGGACTGACAGATTTCCAAGATATACTCCCCGCTCCCACCAGATCATCCTCCATGTTTAACAGTTGGAAGAAGGCAGTCTGGGTCAAATGCTTCTTTTGGCTGTCTCCCCGGTGGTCGGAAATGAGGTAAAGGATGACTCATTCGAAAAAATAACATTCTTCCACTGCTCTAGGGACTAATTCTGTAGGTTTTTACTCCACTCTAAACACTTTGCAACATTTGTTTTTGAAAGTAGTGGTTTTCTGATTGCAGCCCTCCCATGAAATCTGGCTTTGTGCAGCTACTGGTGAACAGTTTTTGTGGAAACTGGGTTCTCGTGGTGGTCATTAAGCTTTGCAGTAATTTTGGGAGCTGTACTTTTATGATCCTTTCTAACAATTCACATAAGAGTCTGACGGTCCCTATCTGAAACTTTTGGTTCTCTTCCAGAATTTTGTTTTGACGAGGTTTTAGTAAAACTTTAATAATGAATCAAAAAACATAAAAATAAACAAGCTTCTGATGGTTTTATAGATATGTCAAAATTATGATGCTAGGTTTTTCCATTGTTTT
>NC_068985.1:54017081-54024088 GCF_001194135.2 Octopus bimaculoides | reverse complement strand
GCCATGCCCGAGATCACAACGAGGATCGCAATGGCAAACTGGATATAAGGGCCCACAAACAGATTCTCTTCTTCTTCTTCACCGCAAGCACTTGCTGAACACACATATTCGCTGGTTGGGTCTCCAGGCTAGTCCTGTCTGCACATCATATCTCCAGAGGTAATGGGCCCGCATTAACGGAGATACAACGAAACGTACACAGCTTGAGATGGTCTACTGAGAGTGACACACTTCATTTATTCTGTGTAACTGTAAATAAAACTGGTTGTGAATTTGCATTTCCACTTGAGACTTCTCTCCTCGCCTGCTGGAGCCTGAAACAACACAAAGAACAATTTTAATGGGAGAAGGTGATATTCATCCAATATTGTGAACCTTGCCTCCCATTATACTAACGCTAACCCTAACGCTAAAACCCCAACCCTAACCCTAACTCTAAAACCTTAACGCTAACCCTAAAACCCTAACCCTAACCATAAGTACAGAAATGTTTAGAAATTTTTGTTCAAATCATAATGTCCGTATTTTTCCGCATATTTAGAAAATAAATTTTTTTAAAAGGATGGTTTGGGAAGGGGGGGGGCGGAAGTCTTTCCCCCTGTTTGTGTATATATATATATATATATCATATATGTATGTATGTATGTATGTATATATATATATATATATATATATATATTGTGTAGGTGTCAAACTCGTACGCTTGTAATATAAAGGCACATCGCCACTACCCCATCACTACCATTTCTACTACTACTACTAGCAACAGCAGTAACAACAATAACATGTAGCAGGGAGAGGAGCATTACTACACCAATCAGAAATTGTTTGTAAATCAATTCAAGGGAGATCACTCTGAATGTCAAACTCGCCTTAACTTCCTCACTTCAAACGAGTCCGTATTATGCTTGGCAGCATGTACGGACTTCATACGACACTTGGCCGTTTTCAGTGGCGAACGTGCAAACATTTCTCTGTTATTCGAGCATTGTTAAAGTCTGCAGACTCGAAATGTTATAGAAGAGACATATCAATAGATTGTCTTAGCCAAAACAGTTACCAAGATTCGCAAAGTTCCATCTGCCCTGAGTTTGATTGGGATTATCTTTGTAATCCAGAAAACACTTTGGAAATAAAAGAAAACATACGGAATCGTAAAGGAATAGGAGATATAGACGCTGTTCACAGACTATGGAATGATGTAAATATAAATTTATATTTCATTTTACCCAAACGACTCGTAAATAATATCGAAATTCTTTATACACATCGTTAAGACAATTATTGCCGAATAGCCGGTATATTAAACGTAAATTAATTGTGATATTTATTCCACCTAAGTTACAAACATACTCCCTTGTTGCTCTATATTTCAGAAATACATTGAGTCAGTGACTGACCATGACCAGCTGAAAGAATCTAGGACAAATGAGGCTCTTGTTTTCGAAATATAGGACAGAAAATTATTATACAATTAAACGGGCTTAAGATCCGTTTGAAGTAAAGGTTACCTCTAAAGGTTATGTCTGGCGTATTATTTTGAAAGGAATCCTATCGTAAAATCTTTTTTCCGTGTTACAACAATATACGCAGAAGTATCTCTGACTTTTGATTTTTGATAACATATCTTAAAAGTTGTTTTGGGCTGATTTTATAAATAATTTGTTAACGATAAGGTCAATTTTCAGATTAAACCCGCACTATTTTCACTAGGGTGTTAGAGTTAGGGTTTTAGGGTTTTTACATTAAATTCTGATATAATTGCAATGTAACCCGTCTGAAAATTTTGCCAACGAAATTTTTGTTGTCTCAGTCCATGTAGACTTAATTAGATAGCATTTTAATTACTTTGAGAAAAGCATATGTAATGAGTATTTTGTTAGTTTGTAGTGCTAGATTCAGATCATAAAATAAGCCTGAAATTGAAACTGGGAAACAATTCTGATATTTTCTCTCTAAGGGATCTTGAATTGCTGAAACATTTTCAATGATGTGTTTCCTCCTTGTGTTAAGCAGATGAGAGGGAAATCTCCCTGTATAATATGGCAGACTATCCCAGTCTGTTCCAGGTAATACAGTGCTTATTCCTGACATCAGTGTGATCCAAGACATGTAGAATTAACTGAAAGACTTATAAACATGGTAAAATACATCTAGAGGTTTTGAAAACTTGTTATCAAGTTGTTATTACAATACCTTATCTATTGGGTCATTCCATCTTTAAAATAAACAAATTCAGAGTAATAAAGACATTTGGTACTCCAGATAGAAAGATTTGTGAAAATGTATGAAGTTAGGTTGAACTTCATTCTTTGGCTGGTCTTTTATCTGCTTGGTATCCTGTCTTCAATGTGGTCATGCTGTCTGATTTAGTACTTACAACTCATTGTTTTTATTTGAAACAAATTGGAGGGTTTGTCTCGAGGAAGATGTGGCTGTTATATTATGCAGATCAAGCAATAACACAGAAACTCCTAACCTTATGGTTTCTGTTGCTTTTTAGACACACATCATTCCTGATTCAACAGACATGATTGAAAACGTTCCAGTTGCAAATATTTTTAATTTTATATTCAGATGTAGTATACCCAAGACTAGTGTATCTAATGTTATTTTCATTTTTCTTTTCTAAGGCATTAAGGGAGATTTACTTGCTATTTCTAGTAAGTAGAGCAACCATATTGACACTCCTTTATTAGCTTCACCTTATGTTTGTAGGCATGTGTAGTAGACTAAGCCTGTTTAATCTGTTACAGGTATCAAGGGAAGATAATTCAATGAAGAAGCAAGGATTGATTGATAAATTAAAATCATTGGCTGCAGACATTCCCAACAAAATCCATCCATTGGCACCAATTGGGAATGAATCTTGTAATCGTGTTGTCAAAACTTTTGGTAAAGAATCTGTTAATGTAGGAAAAGTGAAGGGTGTTGTTGAAATTGGAGAGAAAGCAGGATGGCTCCGTACATCCAATGTTGGAACAACCACTGGTCAACGGAGTTATTATTTTCTGAACCAACTTGCTCGCCTGGAACTGGCCCTAGTAAATTATTGTCTGGATAAGCTCCGTTTGGAAGGATTTCAATTGGTATCTGTTCCAGAGATTTTAAGGCCAGAAATCATCGAAGGTATTTTATTTTTCAAATTTTATATAAAAAATTATTTCATTACCATCTTTTAACGTTTGTCTTCCATACTGGCATAGGTTGGATAGTTTGACAGGATCTGATATTTTGAAAGACTGCGTTGTGTTCCAGTGTCTGCTTTTGTATGGTGTACCCTTTCTAATGCTAACCACCTGACACACACATATAACAATACACACACATATATATATATAAAATATATATACCTTTGTATATGTGTGTGTGTGTATATGTATGTGTCTTTGTTTTACTGTCTCCCTGGCTTGTTATCACATGGTAGCTGTAAGCAAATGTCACTGACATGCTAACGGTGTCCTTTGTTTCCAATCTTCCATGAAATTATGTCTGAGCAAGATGAAATATTACCTTTATTGAAACAGGTGAGGTTTGGTGATAGGAAGGGCATCTAGCTGCACAAAAGCTGTCTGATTCATGTGAGCATGGTAAAGTGTATGTTCCATATACATATATATATATATATATATATATAGATATAGATATATATATTGATAGAAAAGTTAAGACAACAAAAGAAAGAAAGAGACCTCGATATTATGTAAATAGAGGAATGTATATGTAATATGTGACATTTATTCGGTAGCCATGATAAAACTGAGTTTCGGATGTCTGGGCGGAAACCCATACCGCCATCTCTTCAGTTATCTGGCCATTGAAAAAAATGCTATGTAAATGACCGTTAAACAAAGGGAAATTACTGCATGATCACACACACACACACATATATATATATATATATATATATATATATATATATATAAACAATATATGAGTATATGCATATATATGTACATGTATGTACATACCTTCATCTACATGTACATATAGATACATATCTGGGTACATGACGTTGCAAAAGAACATGGACAAAATGATAAACAAGGTACAACAAACAAGCAGGCCACATAGAGAACATATCCTTCATCAGCTGCCACCATTAAAACACTGGCGTTTCAAAGAGTTAGGGCAGGACGCATTGTTAACATGGCTCTTCCCACGAACACAAATTAAATTTTTTTCGTGGAGGATAGTGGCGGACGGAAAACAAGACAGGAAAACGAAACGGTGAAATAAACAAACAAAAAGGCTGTACAGCCAGACATGGAGAGAAGTACTGTGAAAATAAGAGTAGAAAATTTTTTTTTAAATTTATACTGGTGGCTACCATGTGTAATAAAGTCAATAGACAATAATAGTGTATAAACAATTTAAGTATTTATACATGGAAGAGGTGACCTGTGAAAGAACACCTTACATGCTAGAAAGGGCAGTCAAAGCCCAAACCACAAATAAAAGCAATTTCAAAGGGAATGATAATAATAAAAAAAGAAATAAAGAAAAAATATTTTTCTAGTTACCCTTTTATTTTCATTCCCTTTGAAATTGCTTTTATTCATGGTTTGGGCTTTGACTGTTGTTTCTAGTATGTAAGGTGTCCTGTTAAAGGTCACCTCTTTCATGTATAAATACTTAAATTGTTTATACACTATTATTTATATATATGTATATGGAACATACACTTTTCCTTGCTCACATGAATCAGACAGCTTACCTCTCCTCATCCACATGCCAACACTTAACCCGGATTACCACTGGATCTTCAGATGCTTTCAGGCTCTACCTTCATGGGTCTCACTGGCTATTGTCATTGATGTAAGCTCTATATGCTAATGACCTTGCCATTCTCTCTCCATTTCAACTTTTTTTCTTTCTCTCCTTTTTCCAGCATGCCTAATTATAAATCCTTCCTCCTCCACCTTCATCACTGCCTAAAAAAACACCTGACTATGCTTCCTTTCTGCTGCTTTCAACCTTCTATTCATCTTTCCCTACTGATTTTCAAAAACCATGCTTCTGTTATTACGTTTCCTTTCTCAGTTGCTACCTTCACCACCACCTCATCCCCAAATGTTTCTGCCTCCTACTTTCCATTCTACCTCTGCCATCTTACCCATACTCCGCACCACTTCCTATTGCCTTATGTGTGCCACCATTCATTCTAATCTCTTCAGAATACACACCCTCGACTGCTTTCTCCCTCTCACTTATTCCACCTTTCTGCTGAACTTGTCCTCTCCCTCAACTGCTTCTCATTTGCAGGGGACTTTTACCAACAGTCTTACGAGTCACCATGGGAATGAGAATGGGTCCTAACTACACGAACCTGTTTGTTGGCTATGTTGAGGCCCAAATAGTCTCACAAATGAGTTATATGGTCGTTATATTGATGACAGTATCAGCGCAGCCTCACTCTCCCATGAACAACTGGACTCCTTCTTCTCCTTTGTCCAATCCTTCCATCCTGCCCTCGAATTCTCCTGCATTATCCCTAACTCTTCTGTTGGATTTCTTGACATTTCTGTCAGCATACACCACTCTGCTCTCACTACCTCCATCCACTACAAACACACTGACTCACTCTCCTACCTTAACATCTCCTCCTCCCACCTTACTTACATGAAGCTCTCCATCCCCTACTCCCAATTCCTCCATGTATGCAGGCTCTACAGTGACGACCATGACTCAGTCTCAACTTATGGCTCGCCACTTCAATCTACATGGATATCCCCTCACCATTATCCACACTGCTCTAGCCTGGGCATGATCTGTGGACTATGCCTCTGCTCTTTCTCCTTGCACTTGCCCCCACATTTTCCTGTCTATCATTTCACCTCACCCACCACCCCTCCACCCTACCCTCCAATGCACCATTCTCCGAGCCTTCCAGCAACTCCAGTCCAACACCTCCCCTTTGAAAATCTTCCCTTACCTACACCTTCCCTCCTTCAAATGAGCTCATAACCTGCATGACCTCCTGGTTCACAGTTTCTTCCCTACTCCTGTCTTCCAGCTTGGTTCCTTCCCCTGCTCCTGCCAACACTGTTGCACCTGTCCCTACCTCTCCAACACCAGCAACCTCACAGGCACCATATCACTGACTCCTTTACCTGCACCTCTAGTATGTTATTCACTATGTCTCCTCCTCTCTCTGTCCTTCCCTGTACATTGGTCAAACAGGACGCCACTTCTGATCTACCAGTCATTGGCTACAAGCTGTCTGTGTTTGGACTGTCTCTACACTGGGACCATTCGGACTCCCGCCTTCACTGTGAACAAAAAATAATCTCTCTTCACTCCTTTGCACCATCAAATGGGCTCAACTCACCTCCTCTCTTCATCTGACACCAACCCCATTGGATTCCCACACATCTCCCACATTGAACTGCCCCACTCCATCTACACATCTGCTTATCGCTTACTTTGGTACCCTCCCCACATGCACCACTATACAAACACTCACTTCATACACCTTTACAGACACACACACCCACAGCACCTTCCCACTCCACATGCACTAGCACCAACCTCTTCTCAGCACCCATACCACACACCATTATCCACACACCCTCATGCACACTTTCACACCCACACAAGCACATAAAATCTGAACACAGACAATATATACACCCACACAAGCACATAATACCTGAACACAGACAATATATACACATGCAACACACAGTAGCACATGCATAAACACTCACAGCATGCATAGACAAGGATAGCTTTCACCCACAAACATACACTATACACATGCACACTATTTGGTCACAGACACACACATGTGCATGTGTGCACACCACTTAAAACAGAACACACCAGTGGCTACACACACACACACACACACACACACACACACACACATTACACACATGCATCAGACTCACTTGCTCCCATTCACACATATACACTCACACATACTCATGCACCTTAGTTCGTTGGGATCACCATTATTATCTCCCTTTCGTTCAACCTCCTTTTTATTATCTCCCTTCCATTCA
>NC_068985.1:54008392-54014866 GCF_001194135.2 Octopus bimaculoides | reverse complement strand
TAAATGAAATACTTATTAACTTTATAGAAGGCAATGAAAAAAATATATGGAGATATATAATGTTGGTGAAATGAAATTTTAATCTTTTTTGTCTTTGGTCAGTAAGTGCTATTTCCTATTTGTTTCTATCTAGAAATCAAAGGAAATAACTACTATTCCCTTGGAACTCTGCTTTAGTGACCTGGGCATCAATGTTTTGAAACTCACCTATTTTACATTACATTTCAGACAGATTCAGCACTGAGTTGCTGAAGCAGAAATATCATTGTAGCAAATATTCTGCTCAATACCACAGATTTGCTTGTCAATTACTTGACTTTAACCACTTGAGCATGTCACTTCGTTGCTGACAATATGTGCATCTCTGATTATGAGCAGGAGTAGTGGGGGAGCATCATAGCCACATGTTGAGAGGGATTCTTTAGGGTTTCAATTAATGTAGCAAAAGCAAAGTTTGAAGGATATATTAGCCATTTTTCATACTCTTTAGGGGTAAAGAAATAGGAAATAACAGTTGCTACCCAAAGACAAAAATCATGTTATGCAGTGTAATCAAAGTGTTTCTTTTAGATAAAAGCATTATCATTCATGGGTTTCAATAGAAGTCATTGTGAGGTGTGTGGCCTAGTGGTTAGTGTGTTGCACTCATGATCATGAGATCATGGGTTTGATTCCCAGATCAGGTGATGCATTGTTGAACAAAACACTTCATCCCATATCATCACTTTGACATCTGACATGTGGCTCACTGTGCACCTGTACAATCAATGTCAATTTGATGGAGGGAGTGAGCTTATAAGCAGCCATTTGATCATTATAAACAAATCATCAGATTGTCTAGCAAGAAATTGCAGAACCATCTGTGTTATGCTCAAAAGACAACCATTGAAGTAGTTGTAGTAGTAGTAGACTTCATTTGAAATTTACATACTTGAGAAAATGTTATGCAGATGATCTACTTTTTTTTTTTTTTTTTTTTTTTTTTTTTTTTTTTTTTTTTTTTTTGTGTCTTTTTATCAACATAACCAATGCTGTCTTAACTCTTGCAATTCTGAATGTGATTATATCACACACATCTGTCAGTTGTTCGATAAAGACTCAGTTATTTCTAGTGATCTATCTACATGTACAAGCACACACACATCCACATACATACCTATATATATATATGTATGTAGGTGTATGTATATATATATATATATATATATATATAGGTGCATCGCATCCATGGCCATTTGGTAGGAATTTTGCTTCCCAATTATGGTTCCACATTCAATCTCACTGTCCACTGTGTGGCACCTTCAGGAAGTGTCTTCCACAACTAGATGCACTTCTTAACACCAACCACTTTACATACATTTATATTATATATATATATATATATAAATATATATAAATGGCATAAATTGTACTTCTTATGAAAGAAAATACTCAAAAAGTTTGGAGAGATGTGTTGTTATCAGCAGGCAATTCTCCAAACTTTTTGATTATTTTCTTTATTCTGTTCCTTATTTTTCTTATTTCTATTTTTGTCCTTTTTATTTTATTTAGGATGTGGTTTTAAAACAACAGGACAAAGAACACAGGTTTACAAACTTGATGCAAAGCGCCATGGTTCAGCTTGTTTGTCAGGTACCTCAGAGATGGCTCTTGCTGGTTATTTCCAAAACCAAGAATTTTCTCTTCAAGATCTTCCCATAAAACTAACTGCTGTCAGTCGATGCCACCGTGCTGAGATTTCCGAACTTGAGGAAGAGAAAGGAATCTACCGAGTTCACAACTTTACAAAAGTTGAGATGTTTTCAGTTGTGGCTCAAGAAACTGGAAAAGAAAGTGATGATTCTCTTCAAGAATTCATTGATCTTCAAACTGACCTTTACCAGAGTCTGGGGTTACATTGTCGACTCTTAGATATGGCAAGTCAAGAACTTGGTGCCCCTGCAAGTAGAAAGTTTGACTATGAAACCTGGATGCCAGCCAAGGGTTTCTGGGGAGAAATCTCAAGTGCTTCAAATTGTACAGACTATCAAAGCCGACGATTAGGAGCGAAGTATAAAAATAAAGCTGATCAACTCACATATGTACATACAATAAATGGTACAGCATGTGCTGTGCCACGACTGGTGATGGCAATTATTGAGAACAACCAATTACCAAATGGTAGTGTTCTTTTACCTCAAGTATTACATCCTTATTTCCAAGGAAGCTTATTAACTGTGGAACCAAAATCTTTAAATCATTGGAAGAAATCTCTCACTCCTTTCACGGTACAATGATACTAGTTTAATTAAAGATACTGTTTTTAGATTTGTATTTTTTGTTGTTGTTGTTGTTGTTGTTATTATTATTTACTTTTAATCTACCTGTTTGTTACAATCACTTGCTGAGACACACCCAACATCCTAGGACGCTTGAAGAATAAAAGATGTTACAGTATGACTGAAAGCATGGAGAGGGGAAGTGGCAGGGGCACTAGCGAAGTATTTTCATGTAATACAACACAGACTCTAAAATTGATAGGGTTTTTCTTAGGATGTAGGCAGTACTTGTCAGCACAATCTTTTGGATTTCTCTGAGACATGGCTCTCCTGGGATCTTATCTAGATGTTTCTGATATCCCTTTCTTATCATACCTAGGGCACCCACAATAACAGGAACAATTCTCGCTTTAAGATGCCACATCTTTTGTATTTCAATTTTCAGGTCCTTATATTTACTTAATTTGTCAAATCCCTTGTCAGATATATTTTAATCAGTGGAAGCACATCTATTAGTCTACAAGTATTTTCCCCCCTGTTTTTAATGACTATATTATTATTATTGTTCATTAGTTTTATTTTTATAACGTGCTTTCACTTCACTACCGAGCGCAACTCTGTGTGCCTTGGGTATGTGCTGTGGTTTGCTGTGATGCTCTTATGGTTACTGTATTGAAAGTGTTTTGCGTAGGATGTGTGCAGTGCCCAGTAGTGCAATTTTCTGTATGTTATATATATTTGTAAGTCCTGGTGTTTTTGTTATGTATTTGTCTGAATATTTTTTTATTATACTTAAGGCACCTTATTATTATTATTAGGTGGCAAGCTGGCAGAATCATTATCACATCAGGCAAAATGCTTAGCATTTCGTCTGGCTTTACATTGTGAGTTCAAATTCCACCAAGGTTGACTTTGCCTTTCTCATCCTTTTGGGGGTCAATAAACAAGTACCAGTTGCATGCTGGGGTCAATGTTACCAGCTTACCCTTTCCCTAAAATTGCTGGCACTGTACCAAAATTTAAAGCCATTATCATCATCTATATTATTATTAACATTATCATTATCGTTATTCTTAAGAAGGCAGTGAGCTGGAAGAATCATTACCACACTGGACAAAATGCTTATTGGCATTTCTTCTAGCTTTATATCCTGAGTTCAAATTCCACTAAGGTCAACTTTGCCTTTCATCCTTTCAGGGTCAATGAAATAAGTACCTGCTATAGAGAGAATTATTATTAAGATGGCCAGTTGGCAGAAAGTACATGCTTTGCAGTATTTCTTTGGGCTCTTTACATTCCGAATTTAAATTCCACTGAGGTCGGCTTTGATTTTTCATCCTTTCGAAGTTGATAGAGCATCAGCAAAGTACTAGGGTTGATGTATTCAACTATTCCCCTTTCTCAAATTTTGGGTGTTGTGCCTATATTAGAAATTATTATTCTTTATAGTAGTAGTAGGTGTAGTAGTAGTAGGTGCAGTAGTAGTATCAGCAGCATAGTACTATCATATGCAAAATTGATATGGCAGTGGATGAAATGTGTTCTGAGTTTTGGCTATATTTTAACATTCTGATTTCAAATCCTGTTGAAATCAACTTTGCCTTTCATCCCCTGGGGCAGATAAAATAAAGTACCAGTCAAAAGCTGGGCCAATATTATTAACTAATCTTCCTTCCAATTTATAACCTTGTGCCATATTAGAGAAATTAGGAACGGTGAGTATAGAACTGGTAGAGTAGCAAGCAAAATGGTAGGATTAGATGGTAGAACCAGTAGTGCAGCGGGTAAATTGCATTGTTGTATTTAGTTGTATCCCTTTACATAATGAGTTCAAATCCTGCTAAAGGTGACTTTGCTCTTCATCCTTCTTGGGCCAATGAAATTAACTCCCAACCAAGTTCTGTGGATGATTCACTTGACTGTCACTCTTTCATCCAATTTTGTGACCTTGTGTCCAGGCAGAATCAAAATCATCAGTGTCCCCAGTCTGACTTCATAATAAAATCCATACCTGGACTCCAATTACATTCATGCATCCACCACAAATAGATGCAACTTCTTTTAGTCTTTTATTTTTAAAGTTGTTTTCTGCTTGTCTCCCTTTTTCAAAAAAAATTCTCTGCATCAAACACTCATTTGTCAAAACCAACAAGAGTGGCCATCATTATGATTACTACTACTAATACTAATACTAAGATAGCATGCTGGGCAAAATACTTAATGTCTTTATGTTCTGAGTTCAAATTCTGCCGAGGTCGGCTTTGCCTTTCATCCTCTTGGGGTTAATAAAATATGTGTCAGTTGAGCACTGGGGTAGATGTGATCAACTTACTTCTCCCCCAAACTTGCTGGCGTTGTGCCAAAATTTGAAATTATTATTATTATTATTATAGTGAAAGTTGGAGTACACCAAACTGTAGTTGTACTACTGATATTTGAACTCAGAGTGAGTTGTGTCTAAATACAGGAAGGCATTTTTTCTAAGGTTGGCAAATCAACAAAACTGTTAGACAAAATCCCTTGTGGGTTCCCCCACCCCCATATGTTCTGAATTCAAATCCCATGAAGGTTGATTTTTGCCTTTCTTCCTTTTGGGGTTAATAAAATAAAGTACTAGTCAAGCACTGAAATCAATTTCGTCAACTGTGCTCCTCCCCTAAGAATTGTTGGCCTTGTCCCCAAATTAGTAAGGATTTATTATTATTATTATTATTACTACTATTACAGCGGTGAGCTGGCAGTAGCGTTAGCACACTGGGTGAAATGCTTCGCAGCATTTCATCTGTCTTCACATCCTGAGTTCAAAATCCACCTTGGTTGACTTTGCCTTTTATCCTTTCAGGGTCGATAAAATAAGTACCAGTCAAGTACTGGGGTCGATGTAATCAACTATCCCTCTCCCCCAAATTTCAGGCCTTGTACCTATTGCAGAAAGAATTATTGTTATTAGAAACCATTTTCAGTACTACTATCCCATCATTGAAGACTTGAAATTCTTTGGGAATTTACTTTGTAATGAATTTAATTCCTGCTTCGTAACTGAAGTTGAAACTTGTAATAGTAAAAACTAAGTTCCCTCTGCGAGAATGGTAAAAAAAGATGTGAGAGGTGTCAACTATCTAAATAGTTATTTTATTTTCTATTTTGTATAAATCTCAGTCCTTTGGCTGCTGAAGATATGGTCAGGCAATTGTCGTGCTGATGATGGCAATTGAGCCAGAAAATAACTGTCCTCTTATCTCCAGACATTAAGCCTGTCCTTTTCCTTAATGTCATGTCAACTTGGGAGAATACACAATTCTTGTGATTATCTCCCCTCCTCAAGTGGAGCTGGATTTAATTGTCACTTGGTAATTATGATAATATCGTTCAGAGCAACTATTCTCAAACTATTTTTGTTTTACCTCTGAACTCCTTTTGATTTTTATTTTACTCTACTGGACTCCCATGTTAAAAAAAATTCATGTTATATTTTTATAGTTAGATATTATTAGAAATTCTAATATACAAATTGTTATAATATTTTGTGTGAAGTGGAAGTCAAGCTAATTTATTGCTCATAAATTTTAACAACAAAATCTTACATGGAACCTCAAGGCTCATAGGGATGCTAGTTGAGAACCACTATTCTAGAGGCAGAAATAATGCTAATAAATCAAGAATTTATGTTGTATGCTATTCAATATATCTGTATTTGTCTATGTTCAGATACACGCCACTAGCCATTCAACTGTTTTTCTCAGCTCATTTTTGTTTAAGCCTTTAAGCATTCAAATTACTCTGAAAGGAAATGCTTATTGAGTCACATTGTTTTGAATTATGTTTTATCTTTTAGCTTTGAGATTTTGTGGACCAAAGATTCGAGGTATTTCGTGTTGCAAGACAGTGTAGGAGAGAGAATAGTGATGTTGTAGGAGAGAAATGTGTTCGCATGAATGATGGTACGCTTGCACTAAATGAGGCTGCAAAGAAAGAGGTCTGGAGATGCCACTACGATAGATTGCTTAATAAAGAGAATGAATGGGAGAAAGAGAGCCTGCCGTATGTCGACCCAACAGAGGGACCAGCTATCCGAGTTGACAGTACCAGGGTAGATAAAGCAATTAAGAGTATGAAGACCGGGAAAGCCCCCGGCCCATCAGGAATCACTACAGAGATGCTCAAAATATCTGGCAGTGTTGGCTACAGCCTAGTCACCCGTATTATGAACCAGGTG
>NC_068985.1:54005099-54006014 GCF_001194135.2 Octopus bimaculoides | reverse complement strand
ATATATATATATATATATATATATATACACACATATATACGATGGGCTTCTTTCATTTTCCGTCTACCAAATCCACTCACAAGGCTTTGGTCGGCCCGAGTCTTTAGTAGAAGACACTTGCCCAAATTGCCACGCAGTAAGACTGAACTCAGAACCATGTGGTTAGTAAGCAAGCTACTTACCACACAGCCACTCCTATGCCTATATTATTAATTAACTTAAAAATTTTAACTCAAAATTTAGTCAGCAGAAGCTGAGATATTTTGCTGATGTATGATATTAGCAACAGGCAGTATTAATACTAAGAGGTATGTTTATACTCACTTAAATGTGGATGTTTCACTCATGTACTGCAATATAGTTTGTTCTAACAGAACATTAATGTTTAAATGGCCATAGGAAAACTAAATTTTATTGATATAACATAATTTTAAATATACTTTAGTATTTTAGATATAATAGAATACCCTTTCTTTTAATTTATCCTTTACTTGTTTCAGTCATTAGACTGCAACCTTACTGGGGCACCATTTTCAAGGGTTTAGTCAAACTGACTCCAGTAATCATTTTTAAGTCTGAAACTTAAGCTATCAGTCTCTTTTTGCTGAACTTTGTAGTTAATGGAAAGTAAACAAACCAACACCTGTTGTCAAGCAGTGGTGGTGGGGAGAAACACAAAGATGCACACACACACAGCTGTATATATATATATATATATATATATATCATATGATAGCACCTGTACCAGTGGAGGACTAAGAGCACCGTCCGAGCGTGATCGTTGCCAGAGCAGCTGTCTGGCTTCCGTGCTGGTGGCACGTAAATAGCACCATTTGAACGTGATCGTTACCAACGTCGCCTTCCTGGCACTTGTGCCAGTGGCATGTGAAAAGACATTCGAGCGAGATCGTTGCC
>NC_068985.1:53996934-54004346 GCF_001194135.2 Octopus bimaculoides | reverse complement strand
TTCTAACCGGTTTTCATTGCGAAGGAGCAAATTATCAAGAAGAAGGAGAATGAAAATGTTTTTTTACAAAGAAGTACAAATTGTTCATCACAGTCCTCCAGGCAATAACAGAGGAATTCAAGACAGGCTACCCTTGGGAGCTCCTCTATGCTGATGATCTTGCTCTTACAGCTTAATCACTACTTGAACTAAACAAGATGTTCCAGATATGGAAGCAAGGTCTAGAATCGAAGGGCCTTAGAGTTAACCTAGCAAAAACCAAAGTCATAGTAAGTAGGAAGGCAGACAAATCACAAATCCCTTCAGATATAGACACACAAATCTTCTCAATCTGTAGAAAAGGTGTAGGTAGAGACTCCATTAGATGCACCCGGTGTAAACTTTGGATACATAAAAGGTGCAGCAATATCAGGGGAAAGTTAACAGGGAAACTAGCTTTTGTATGCGGAAGATGCACAGGTACAATAAACACAGAAAATGGGCAGAAAATAGACTCCATCAACTGCCAGGGGGACAAGCTAGAAGTAGCAGATAGCTTCTGTTATTTAGGTGACCAAGATAGTAGTGGAACTCCTACTCCTGCTGGCAACAAAGGGCCTCTTTCTCAGAGTGAAAGGCAGATTGTTTGATGCCTGAGTGTGAACAGCTATGTTGCATGGCAGTGAAACATGAGCTGTAACAGCTGAGTACATTTGTAGGCTTGAAAGAAATGAAGCCAGTATGCTTCGCTGGATGTGCAATGTATATTGTATATTGTAGCACCTACACTGAAACTAATAAGAATCAAAGACCCTTATAGCCACAAACATAGCACAAGTCCATGTACTGAGAGTTAACTGCCCCATAGCAAAAGAGGGTAGTAAACTGGCAAGCCAATTTCACTAGAAACTAAAGCTCATCAGTAGTATTACATCATTGTTTATAGTTAAGTCAATTCCAACCTGTTAGTATACAGATATTACCATAAGAATCAATGACTGATTCAGTAAAATAGTAATGTAAAAATCATAAAATAATTAAGGTGACTAGATACAATATAAAACCAAAAAGAAAAATTTAGTTGTTGCTAATAGTGACTGAGGGTGCATTGTAGCTCCTATATTGCTAGAAATAAGAGTCAAAGACTTTTCTAGCCACAAATATAGCGCAAGTCTATGTACAAACAGGGGAGTTAACCACCCTATAGCAAGCTAGGGTACTAAATTGGCAAGCCAATTTTGCTTGAAATTAAAGCTCATCAGTACTACTACTCCATCACTTATACACACACACACACACACACACATCCATGTACATATCTCTATGTGTAGATATACATATAGATATGTATATAGTTAAGTTATATTCAGGTAACAACCTTGCAGAATGCTGTGTCAAAACAACTGTAATTGTTTTGAATAAAGAATCTCATGAATTTTCTTTTCTGTCTCTGATATATATATATATATATATATATATATACACACATACACATACATATATGCATGCATACATATATATTCACTCACACATGCACACACACACATACATGTGCACATGAACACACACACACATATTGAAACAAAGACTGGAATTTATGGTATTATTTTTAATTCTGTAGTTGCAATTGTTTCATTATAGGAAATACATTTTATGAAAATAAATATTGATAATAATATCAATATTGAATTCATAATATAATAATATACATACACGATTATTTAATACCCATGTGCAATTGGATTTGATCTCAATAAATAGAATTTTTTTGAGATGAATTCAATTGCATGTGAGTATTAAGTAATGACTAGTAAAGACCTGTTTTGCTTTAGAGTTGTCACTCAGGATGGATGTTGTGGCTGCATGAGTTCCAGGAATTTGCCTCTAGGTTCTAGCCAGAAGTTAGGTGGGTAGGGTACTCCCTGATATATCCCATCTGAAAAGGGTCAATGTCAAGAGAGGAGTTGCAAGGTGGGGTGAGCTACATTTCCTCCCCAGCATAGAATGTCAACCAGGCAGAGAACATGTACATCAATGATTTGTCTATCCCCTCTATCTTTAATGATGAAAGCTATATGTATCTCAGAATCGATGAGAATGTTGCATATGTTGGTGTTATGACTAAAACTAGAATAAAAAAAGAGTTTTTCTGCAAACTCTGGAAAATACGGAAGTCAAAAATGTCCGCATTTAACAAGACGGTATCTCACAATGCTTTTGTCAGTGCCAGTGCTAGTACCAACATATGGAATACTGGACTGGACATTTGATGAGATTCACATCATGAACATCAGAACTGAAAAGATACTGACCACCACTGGCAACTTCCACATTAACAACAACTTTGAGAGGACCTATGTGGGAGGAAGAGATGATGGCAAAGGCATAAGGTCAGTTCAAACAGTTTTTGAATGTCACATTGTATCACTCAGACAACACCTGCTGGGCAGCAAAGAAAGAAACAAGTATATTACATGCATACTCAAAAGTGAGAGGAATGGCAGTTTCAGAGTAGGTATTTACAAACATCAGGAGCCTTCTTAACTCAACATATCTTGTTGCTTTGTTAATGACTGTTTTGAACTCTCTTAGGGACTTAAATAATCACACATACATACATAATCACACATACATACATACATACATACATACATACATACATACATACTCATACAACTAAACTGTTTCATCTGACCCAAAGGAGGCTGAATTGACATACCTAAACCAGAGCTGGAAGACGAAGCATGCATCATACCAACAAAAAGTAATGCATGGGTGCATATCTCATAAGCTAGAGGATAACAGCAGCATTAACAGAAAAGGTGGCCTCTCTTGGACCTGTGACAGATACTTTACATTGCACCTAGAAAGATATACACCAATAAAAACAGCAATCTGCTGCAAACACAACTGACTTGATAATGTTTTGTGGGACAGAGAACAAAAGTTATGCACTGCTGCAGAGGCCAGCATCCAAGAAATGTGAACATATCACTAAAAGTCCAGGAAATAAACATTTTTAGTGATTTAATGTAGAACTTCTAGCTCTTGTAACCTGACTATAAATTTTCATTTGTACCTATTGTCCATCATAGGTGCATTAGGCTTGCATGATACCTCATAGACCCTCTCCATTCTATTGACATTATCCAGAGACAAGCCAGAGCAAGATGTCTGGTGCTAATATGAGTCACAGGCTCAGGGATGTGGGAGTGCCATGATCTCTAGCACAAACCAAAGATCCCCAAAATGTCCAATGCCATTCCTTGCATAACTGGTTTTATATCAGAGTGACCTTCTCCTGGAGACATGCTTCAACAGAAGCTGAGAGGTGCCTCCCTTCCAGCGGTCTTCCAGCATGCCAGACACCATCCCAAAATTTCTGCATACCTGTGCTATTGCTAGATAGCCATTGAGCCCGCACTACGTTTATCTGACCTTTCAACAGGTCCTGTTTTTAATCATACATACATACATACATACATACATACATACTTTTCAAAAGTGATGTTGAACCAAATAAAGCAAAAAAAAAAAAAATCCAAATAAACGAATATTTAATTAAATTTTGTTGGTATTTCTTAAAAATAAAGTAAAAAAAACAAGCTTACATGAAAAGAAATTTGTTGTTTCTTCAAATAATTGGCAATAATTTATAATTAGTTGAGATAATTGACATCATCAACTAGACGTGGTCTCTTAATATTTAATGGTGTCTCCGACATCAAATATATTTGATATTTAGTCATGATATTTAGTCAGTTTCTAGTCAAGATATTTATTATTGTCGTCTTTGTTGTTGTCCTTGTTGTTGTCATCATTGTCATCGTTGTCGTCATCACCATCACCACCATCATCTTTGTCAGTTAAGGTTTATGTTCCATGCTGGCATGTGATGGATGGCTTGATAGGATCCAGAGGGGCCAGGAACTGCTTTAATGTTTCTAACTCTACTGTGGTATGGTTTCCATGGCTTACTTATTTATCAACTACTTTGCAATGTTGCAAATGAAGAACTAAATATAACAATATAATTTTCTTGTAAAGAACCAAGAAATAGTGAACCTATTATCAGCAATTTGTTCTTTGACACATTAAAGCTCACAAGATTATCCACCATCTTTCCAGCAACTTTGGTAATTTTTTTTTAACTTAATTTCTCTACCATTTGTAAGGTCACAAGCTGGCAGAGTCCTTTGCATGCTGGGCAAAATGCTTAGTGATATTTCATCTGTCTCTACTTTCTGAGTTCAAATTCCACTGAGGATGACTTAGCCTTTCATCCTTTTAGGGTTGATAAAATAAGTAGCAGTTGAACCCTGGGGCCAATGTAATCAACTTACCTACTCCCCTGAAGCTGTTGGTCTTGTGCCAAACTTTCAAGCCCTTGTTGTTGTTGTTGTTGTTGTTGTTGTTCTTCTCCTTCTTCTTCTTCTTCTTCTTCTTCTTCTTCTTCTTCTTCTTCTTCTTCTTCTTCTTCTCCTCCTCCTCCTCCTCTTCCTCCTCTTCCTCCTTCCCATGATAAAAACTTTCTTCTTCTTCTTCTTCCCATGATAAAAACTGGTGGGAACACAAATCACCTGCAGTACTTCAAAAGGATCACATCTTACTCCTCTGGAACTTCACCATTCAAACTGACAGAAAGATAGATGCAAGTAGGCCAGAAGGACTTCAGACAAAAATCATGCCTCCTCATTGATATAACTGTCCCAATCGTCAAAAATGTATCTGTCAAGACCTACCAAAAACTGAGCAAGTATAAAGATCTTGAAATAGAAATTGGCAAAATGTGGAACCTCAAGACTAAAACAGTACTTGTTGTCATAGATGCCCTAGGAATGATAACAAATGGGGCTGATTCCTATCTACCTCAGATACCAGGAAACCCCAAAATGGCAGAAATTCAAAAGATAGTGCTCATGGGAACTTTCCATATCCTACATAAAATACTGTCTATGTAATTTCAAATTTTAAAACAAACTTATAATTTTCTTATGTTTTTTTAAACATTTTCAAGAACAATACTTTGTGCAAACCAAATATATGGCATCCTAGGCATAACAACAACTTGAACTTCTAACTTGCTATCTCTTGAGGTTTCTGAGTGAGACTTGGAGTCAACTTGTACAAATACAAAACAAAAGTCAAACATATAACAACAACAACAACAACAACAACAACAACAATAATAATACAAACATGCGCTAAACAAAATAGATGACAATGATCAGGCCACAATCATCTGAGATATTGGGATATACCTGTTCAAACTGACAAAAAAATAAATACTAATCACCTGGACATAATAATCAAGGATGGGGAAAAAATACCTGCTTACTGACAGACACTGCAGTCTCTTCTGACCAAAATATTGCCCAAAATGAAATGGAGAAATTGTTTATGCACAAAGACCTCAAAATTGATGTATTCAAGATGTGGGGCATGAAGGTGAAAACAATACCAGTAATAATTGGAGCATTGGGTACAATAAA
This sequence comes from Octopus bimaculoides, assembly GCF_001194135.2. NCBI lineage: Eukaryota > Metazoa > Mollusca > Cephalopoda > Octopoda > Octopodidae > Octopus > Octopus bimaculoides. The sequence continues at coordinate 53,998,875 of NC_068985.1, read as the reverse complement.
AAAATAAAAACTATTGACAAAAACATAGAAACTATATCTGGATCCTCAACACTACACACTGTCCAAAAAAGTAGCCTGCTAGGAACAGCCCACATCCTTTGAAAGACACTATCAATTCAATAATACAACTCAAACAAAACAAACCACAAACACAAAACACTCTATACAGTAAATATCCAATAAAATAAACAACCCCCACCACAAGTACTCTATAAGCCAGATACCTAAGAGAAGAACACAACTTGCATTACACACACAACACACAATACCAACACTAATACAACAAAAGACTGTGAACAGACCCCATAATAAAACAGAATACACAATGTTGCACACACCCCAGCAACATAGAGGTGTAGCAGGTGATGCAGTAGAAACTTGCCTGAAACTATCAAACGCTGAATAATAATAATAATAATAATAATAATAATAATAATAATAATAATAATAATAATGATAAGGAAGAAAGAAAAGTCAATAAATATGACAGGTTATCTTGGGAGGTTAAGCAGTTGTGGTTGCTGAAAAAGATGATAGTAGTACCAATGATTATCAGAGCCCTGGCAACAGAGAGTAAAAATCTTGAGAAGTATTTGGAACAAATAGGGGCTGCAATAAGAGTGGTGCACTTGCAGAAAACAACACTGCTTGGAACTGCTCGACTACTCTGGACGGTGCTTGAAAAATAAGGGGTGTTACCTTAGTTCACTGGTAGTGAACAGCTGACACTATAGTACATCTTCAGTATTAGAAGCTGTGCAAAGACAATAAGATAATAATAATGATAATTTTTAAGTTCACTTTCTAAGTAGCACTGCAACAAGATAGTGATGCAGTGCTATTTAGAAAGTGAACTTAAAAGAAGGGGCTATAGAAAACAGATGTTAATACTTTGGGTAGAGATGGTATGTTTAAAGTGATGAGCAGAGATTAGTTGATCAAGCTAATACTCTTAGAAGAAAGTGGATGACAGAATTAGAGGTAGAAGAGATCACAAGAGAACTGGAAAAGAAAGACCAGGGAGTGGGAAAGACAAAAAAAATAACATAAGAGATACCGCTCAAACCAAAGCAGAAGCTAAAAGAAAAAATAATAATGGCACTAGCACTAAGGAAGGGACAACTGGCACGAACAACTTAAGTGATTTAAGTGAAGAAGATCAGAAGATTTTAAATGAGTTGCAGGAAATAATGAGTAAAGAAGTAAGAAAAAGATTGCCAGCATTAAAAGACATCAACAGAAGGAAGATGCTAGAAATGACTAGGGAAGTAGATTCTGTTATCAGGAGAATAGATGCTAAAAATATAGGAGACTCTAACTTATTGATCTATGCAGGAGGGGTAGTAGTCACCAGAAGATTAGATATCTCACAGGGAAAGATTATAAAAGAGCAAATGTGAAAAGGAACCTACAAAATAAAGTGAAGGCTCTAAGACAAGATCTGAGCAGAATAAAAGCCCGAAAAACAAACAAGTTTAGAAACACATGATGCAGATCTTCCCTCGAGAAAGATACTTAGTCAAAGAGAATGGATTTGGAACAGTAATAGAAGAATTGAAAGAGCATATCACAGTAGTAGCAGGTAAGCTCTCCAGAGTGTACTGAAAATTGAGATCGAGCGAGCTTTTGCCCTTTTGCTCGATAGAAGATCCATTTTTCATCACCAGTAACAAGTCTATCCAAAAAGGGTGAAATGAGTTCGCGAGAATGGAGAGAAGAGCAGATGTCAACTCGGGATTTGCGGTTGCTTTTGGACAATTCATGAGGCACCCATTTTCCAAGTTTAGGAACCTTTCTAAGTCGTTGAAGATGACGATGAACAGTTGTATGGTTTGAACTAAGCTTTATTGCCAATTCTTTAACTGATAATGCAGGATTTTCTTTAAGTAATGCCTCAAGGAGCTTATCTTCAAACTCAACTGGACGTCCTGTTCGATCTTC
>NC_068985.1:53992594-53996924 GCF_001194135.2 Octopus bimaculoides | reverse complement strand
GAGTGTATGTTTCAAGTTGCTTCGGCTGCAGAGTTTCCTTTTTTGTACTCATAAAGCATTATGTACCTCAAATGCTCTTTGGATACTTTCATGTTAGAAAGGGTTTTAATCAAAGAAATTTTAATTGTATTATTCTGTAAAATAATATTTAATTAGTTTAAATGTACACAAATGTATAAAAATAATTTTTAATTCCATTAAACATTCTAAAATACTATTAAATTACATTCAATTTTAAAAAAGGTAAAATCGGACAGAACTTATGGGATGACCTGATAGTATGCTGGCACAGAAAGAATACAAGAAATGATATGACAATCTATGGAGAGCAATCCACTGGGAGTAATGTGGAAAGCTAGGATTTGAGCATATTGATAAAAGGTATAAACATGAACCTAGTAAAGTACTAGAAAGTAAGAAATACAAGATATTATGGGACTTTAACATTCAAACTAACAGAGTAATAGAAGCTAGAAGGCCTGATTTGGTAGTAGTAAAGAGAATAGAAAGTATCAGATAATTGACTTTACAGTCCCAAATGATAAAAAAATTAATATAAGAGGTATAGAAAAAATAGTAAAGTACCAGGACCTAACTATTGAATTACAGAGACTTATGGAAAGTGTGGGTAAAATGTATCCCAATAGTTATAGGTGCATTGGGAACTATCTCTGAAAATCTGAACAGTTGGACAGAGGAAATAGGCATAAAACCCAGTTCAGTTTAATACAGCTCCAGAAAACTGTTATTAGGGACAGTTATTAGGAAGGTTCTTGGCATCTAAGGCGACTTGTAGCCTGATGTTAGGATTCTTTTCTTTTCCAACAGTCTATTATTTTTTTTTTCCAACAGCCTATTATTATTTTCATATGAAAATAAATAATAATAATAATGATAATGATAATAATAATAATAATAATAATAATAATAATAATAATAATAATAATAATAATAATAATAATAATAATAATAGTAGTAGTAGTAGTAGTAGTTATAGTAGTAATCACTGAAATCATTTTCAGCTTTAATTCTACTTCAAGAGGTTTGGAATCTAAAGTATATATGGAACAGGTTTTTATATATTTAAGTTGTTTTTCAGAAAAATCTCAGAATTCTTCAATAATGTCTTGTGACTTCTTATCTTTTAAGATGCCAGCTGAGGGTTGGGTTCTGGAAATATGGTAAGTTGCAAAGATAAGCAAGTCTGATATCAGTTTTGTTCAGAATCATGTTGAAGATTATAATGAAGACACATTCCTATATGGATAAAAATATTTTACTGTGAGAGCATCAAGGCTGATCACAAGCCTGCACACATGCATACATACGTGTGCACACCTACACACAGTATGTACAACACACACACACACACACATCTCTCTATCTTGATTGCATATATATGTGTGTGTGTGTGTGTGCGCGCATGCGTGTGTATGTGTGTGCAGTAATATTTAATATAAAGTTATATTGAAGAACAGTTGAAAAATAAACTTAAAGCTCATTCAATATATTCTAGTAATATACCATTTTTATTTTTATAAGGAATAAGTGATGTATATGTTTGTATGTCACTATTCAGTTTATTTCAAGATTTCTTGCCAATAGAGAAAGTACTGGTTTCTAACCTAGATTCAAGGTTCCTTCATTGGAATTTCAACATCAAAAATGGTATTTTTGTTTGTGTGTACGTATGTATGTATGTATGTATGTATGTGCAGATTTGTTTTGTTTTATGTATGTATTCTCATGCATAGAGATACATTACTAGACATACTCATATATATATTTAAATGATAAACTTCTGGAAAGTTTTACAGATTTTTACAGTTCCAGTGATGGATTGGATCTGTAGCCTTCGAATTAGCTTTCTCCTTTTTGGTTTTGAGAAGCCTAATTTCTCAAGATTAGTATTTAGGCAGTGTGTTACAGGTCCCAGGGCCCCAATAATTACAGGTATAAGCCTGAACTTGTAATCTGGCTAGAGTAACTGTAGATTTCTCAATAGTTCAACATAGGTGTTCTCTTTTTCACTGATCTTCAGATTTATGTTAACATCCACTGGGCAGCTAATTTCCACAACTGTGCACAGTTTCTCTTCTTTATCCCAAATCATTATATCAGGTCTGTTGTGCTTACATTTTATTGAGGTCTTCACTGGTACATTCCATCAGTATTCCTTTCCATTATGAGTGGCTATAGCTTCTACCATATTGTGGGTTTTTATTTCTTTGTCCTTGGAATTATCCTTCTAACAGATTTCATTATAGAGTGTCCTAGCTACAATGTCATATCTCATCGGTAGATAATACTGTGATGACATTTTCGGACAACTGCTTATGATGTGGGTGATATCGTCAGTGTGAACTTCACAAAGTCTGTATTGGTTGTCACATTTTACAGCTTTTCTCACATCTCTGTCCCTTTTGTGCATCAGGTACTTGGTTGATATTTCCTGTTCCTAGATTGCAAATGCATACCCTTCAAAGTGGGAGGTAATAATCCGGCTATTCATCCATGATAAACTGCTTTGATGATCGATGTTACTATCATCATGGAGCTTTCTACTCACATATCCATGTATAGTCTTCTGCTCATATAGGCTCATCCTTTCATCTGATGATATGTTGCGGTAGTTATGGGACTTCTTTGGGCATGTGTGTATGTATTTATGTATGTATGTATGTATGTATGTATGCATGTATGTATATGCATGCATGTATGCATATGTGTATATATATATATATATGTATATGGAAAAGAGTGGTTGTTTTACATTTTGAGCATAGTTCTTTGGAAACAGGAAACATAGGAAAGTAAGAAGGACAAAAAAAAATATTGCCAAAAGTGCATGTGTAGTTACATTTTTGGGTACCCTCTCGTATATATATCATCATCATCATCATCATCGTTTAACGTCCACTTTCCATGCTAGCATGGGTTGGACGATTTGACTGAGGACTGGTGCAACCGGATGGCTACACCAGGCTCCAATCTAATTTGGCAGAGTTTCTACAGCTGGATGCCCTTCCTAACGCCAACCACTCAGAGAGTGTAGTGGGTGCTTTTACGTGTCACCCGCACGAAAACGGCCACGCTCGAAATGGTGTCTTTTATGTGCCACCCGCACAAGAGCCAGTCCAGGGGCACTGGCAACGATCTCGCTCGAAAACCCTACAAGGCCAGTCAGGCGGTACTGGCAACGGTCACGCTCAGGATGGTACATCTTATGTGCCACCCGCACAAGAGCCAGTCCAGGGGCACTGGCAACGATCTCACTTGGCTTGCCGGGTCTTCTCACGCACAGCACACACACACACATATATATATATATATATATGTGTGTATATATACAAGGGGGTATGCAAAAGAGACTGGAATTTTGCAATATTATTTTATTCATGTAGTTTTACATGTTTACACTTTTATCATCTTCTATGTATTCTCCATTTGAAGCAATGCATTGGTCCAGACACGTTTCCCACTGTTCGAAGCAGTCCTGGAACTCATGCAAAGTGATGATCTTTAATGCCTCTTCCACATCTGCAAATTCCCTAGTATCAGCTTTCATCACCAGTGATGACCTTCGAAAAAAAGGTCCAGATCAACTTCCAACTGTTCTTTCAGTTCTCGACATGCATTCAGTTATAACTGCTTTTGATTTTCCTCTAGCAAGCAAGACACAACCTTTGCTGTAACTCTTTTCATTCACAATTCCTCACTCAAAATTCGTTGGCAAGAGCTCCAGGACACACCAGTCACATCACTAAGTTTGTCATTTGTTCGATGATGCTTCTCCATGATCAGTTCATGAATTTTCATGATACTTTCATTCATTTGGGAGGTCGCAGGTCGTCCTGAACAAGGTTGGTCTTCAAACAACTAGTGGCCATTCTTAAAAGGTAAAAACCACTTGTAAACTTGTGTTTTGCTCATAGCAGTGTCCTTAAACTATTTGAAGCATGACAACTTTCAGTCACCATTTTCCCTAGCAGAAAACAGAATTCCATAGAAGCATGCTGTTCCTTTGTTTCAGCCATCACAAAAATTGGCAAGCAGGGGAGAAGCACTGCAAAACAAAGATGCATTATGTGGCAGTATGGCTCCACTAAATGATGCTGGTTGGCAGACTGATGCCTGAGGGTTGTATCAAGTGAGTTTTAGCAGTGGAAGCCTGAACTACAACAGGCTTGTCTCACAGAGAATGTTTCTGTTTACTTTTGGGTACCTCCTTGTGTATATATATGTATATATATATATGTATGTATGTGTGTATATATATATATATATATATATGTGTGTGTGTATGCATATATATATACATATATATATA
>NC_068985.1:53989843-53991883 GCF_001194135.2 Octopus bimaculoides | reverse complement strand
CATGAAAGAAAGTATTGAATGTAGATGAAATAGCCCTGAAACTCGAGTCGCCTTTATATATTTATATTTATATATTTGATCCTTTATATTGAACACTCAATATTTCATCTACATTCAATACTTTCTTTCATGGTGCCATCCATTTTTATTTTATTTTATTTTATTTTATATTATATATTGTATATTCCATATTCTATACCCCACATTGGTTCTGCAGGAATATAAATAAAACATAAAAAACAGACAGTGTTGGAACTCTTTTAAACAAAATAATATATATATATATATATATATATTGAGGATGTAATTTCCTCATAAGGAATTTAAAAAAAAATCCAGATATCAACTGGTGTTATCAAATATATTGAGAGAAAGTTTTGCAATGTATATGGATAAACTGTCCTATTATGTGTAAAGTTAAGATAACATTAAAAAATGGAGAAGAAATATAGTCGATACTTAGTTAATTTTATTTGTATCGCAATGAAAAAAAAGTAATACATATAAGATTTGAGATATAAAGGAACAGAATCCACAAAAGAAATAAGCATAAAAGAATCCTACATATGTTTCAATCTGGCCACTAGAGTCAGATCATCACTATTCAAGCGATGTTAGATGGGGTTATTTTACATCTAACATATATATACATACACATATGTATATAATATATGTATATATATAAACTTACTTGGAAATGGTTGTGTAGCATTCCATCAAATAATAATATAAATAATATATATATGCATATATATATATATATATATATATATATATATATATATATTTATATATATGTATGTATGTATATATATGTGCATGTATCTGTGTGTGTGAGCACGCATGTATATTTATACACACATATGTATATATGTGTGTGTGTGTGTGTGTATATTTACACATGCATATATTACATACATATCCAACAAGACAAAATAAACATGGACAATTATACATCTACACGGTTTTTATTATTACAGCTATTTATACAGTATATTCTTTTTTAACCTCTGTCTGACATGTGTTTCTGTGGTATTTATTTGCATCCTGCAAATTAAGTGGCATTTATTTGCATCCTGCAAATTAAGTGGTATTCATTTGCATCCTGCTGGTTGTTCTGCCTCCAAATTTCATCCTGGTTAAAAATGTATCCATGTAGCTTTATTCAAGGCGTTGCCACTATTAAAGTTTGAAGAGAGCCAGAACATAATAGTTTAGATTAGTGGTTCTCAACCAGGGGTCCATATGAGACCTGGAAGTTCGTATAAGATTTCTAGGGGTCCATGCATGCAAAAGAGTAAATTAGGCACACAGAGTAATATAATAAGGGTCCACAAAAAAACTTTGATTTAGATGTGTTTATTGGAAGAAACAGCTAAGTTTTATTTCTCTAATGTCTTACATCGTTCAATCTACACAAGTTATTGATTGAAAAACAAAATAAGAGTTTTGAGAGAAGTGTCTATAAAACTAGCTTTTAAACACTGAATGACTATATGGTCCAGCAGAATAAAATAATAGTCAAAATAGTCCATAGATAGAAAATGGTTGAGAACCACTGGTGGGGGACAATTAACATTGCATGCAAACAATGATAGGTGATAGGAAGAAGTTTGATGTGACAATATGGAAGTAATCAACCATATTGTGAACAATACCCCACTGCACCAGCCTTACAAGTAAATTCTGTTATCTTATATTTGTAAATTCTATTTGACTTAGAGACTCCAAATGTATACATCTCTTGCAGAAATTATTCATATCTAATTTGCTTTAGGTTAAGGCTAATGGTTGAAATATATTCTGACCTGGCATCCATGATTCTACATCAACTTTAGGGTCATGATAGGGTTGATGTGATAATGGATTTTTATATCCATATCAGATTTCTCCCTGTTATTGAAGAAAGTGACATTGTGCCAGGTGATGAGGGACAGAAACAAGTGTTGAGACAAATGAGAGAGAGAGAGAGAGAGAGAGAGAGAGAGAGAGAGAGAGAGAGAGAGAGAGAGAGAGAGAGAGAGAGAGAGAGAGAGAGAG
>NC_068985.1:53980786-53989687 GCF_001194135.2 Octopus bimaculoides | reverse complement strand
AGAGAGAGAGAGAGAGAGAGAGAGAGAGAGAGAGAGAGAGAGAGAGAGAGAGAGGAATAGCTGAGGCTACATGAGTAGGGAGTTTGTAAAAGTGCAAAAAGAGAAGAGAGGGGTCAGAAAGGGGGGGAATGCAGTGAGTGGTGACACATAGGTATATGGTGGTTGGGTATGATAGGATAGCTATAATACAGTTGGCAGTGGGAGGACAGGACCAGGCTGCAGGAATGAAGAAGGAGAGATAAGCATAGTGCATAAAGAAGAGAAGAGGAAGAGATGTAGTGTGGCTCATTGGAGTAAGGTGCATGAATTAATGTTACATGTGGGTGGAATAAACAGCACTTCCAGAACTCAAGAATCTCATATCACCAGACATCTTGGTCCACTGTCATCTCCTCTGTGAGCCCCAACATTTTGAGATTGGCCCTCACTACTTCATCCTATGTCTTCCTGCATCTCTCTATTTCACAGGTGATTGGCACTTTTTCATACAGCTGTCTTCATCCTCCAAATGCATCACATGACCAAACCAATGTCATCTTCTCTCTTGTATATTACATCTGATTCCTCATATGCCCAACATTTCTCTCGGCACATTTGCACTTCGTTGTACATGCAGACTGATGTTGCAAATCCACTGGAGCATTCCAGTTCCATTCCTCTCTGGTCTACACATATCGTCTGCATTCAGGGCCCACATCTCATTACCATAGAGCATAGATGTTCATACACAAGCATCATACAATATGCCTTTCACTCTGAGAGATAGTCATTTTGTTGCCAACAGAGGTAATAGCTCTTTGAACTTCCTCCGTCCTATTTTTATTCTTGTAACAACAATACTTTCAGAAGAGCCTCTACCACTGCTAATTTGGTCATGTGGGTAACAAAAACTATTTACAACTTCAATGGAGCCTCCTGGGCATTTGAGAAAGTCTAATTCTCATGTGTCCTTAGTGATTATACATATATTGTTATATATATATATGTGTGTGTGTGTGTGTGTGTGTGTGTGTGTCTGGGAATGTTTGTGTAAGAATATATGTATATCTAGCTCTTAGCTAGTTTATCTAGCTAGCAAGCTAGATGCACACACACACACACACACACACACACACACACACACACACAAACACACCCATACACACATACACACACACACATACACACACACATATATGCATGTGCAGTGCGCTTATACATACACAATGATGATGATGATCTTCATCATCATCATCATCATCTTTGTTTTTCTTGCTGGCATAGATTTTACATTCAACCCATCATGTCTCCAGTTGTCTTAATCCTGCTTCTAAATTCATTACCATCCCATTTCCACACTTACACACTACCTATCTCTACCTACTTCCACTACACCTCACTATATGGTACAAATAATATCACTGAAATAGCACAGCTTATCAACAATTTCCAGTAAAACCCCTTAAGATATATATTTTCATAGCATCCCCTACTGCCAACCATTCCTGTACATCTGGTAAATCTATAGTTCTGCTTATCTGGCTGCCTGCCAGAGATCCCTCAGTACAGTTTGCGTACCCATTGTTTATGTTATTAATTATAATAGTTTTGATATGCTATTTTTGAGGGAAGGAATTAAATGCTTTACTGTTCAAGACTTGATCAATATTGGTTTCAAACTCTTGGCACAAATACAGCAATTTTGCAGGAGGGGGTAAGTCAATTCATCGACTTGATTGATACTTATTTTATTGACTCTGGAAGGATGAAAGGTAAAGTTGACCTCAGCACAGTTTGCACTCAGAACGTAAAGACAGACGAAATACCAGTAAGTGGTTTGTCCTGCATGCTAACAATTTTGCCAGCTTACTGCCTTCAAAAGTTCAGTAATACTGGTTTCAAATTTTGGCACAAGGCAATTTCAGGGGAGTGGATAATTCAAATACATCACCAGCAGCATTCAACTGGTACTCCACTGACACACATACATATATACATACACACACACACACACTGAACAGACACACTTATATACATACACACACACACATATACATACATACACACACTCACATATACATATTTGTATGCGTGTGTGTAAATGATTAGCATGAATCCATGACAGCAGAATGGAAGCTGATGTTGTGTTAATTAATGGAGCTGTTGTGTGTAATGAATAAAGAAATAATGCAAGGATTATTTTTCCTATCAGAATTTAAACTTTCAAATTTTGTCGGCAGAGCTTGAAGTTGCTCAACTACATTTTGGTGGTCTTGATTGTACAATGTGTGCACCATTGAAAAATTCTTCATGCTCCTAAATTAAGTTTCAGAAATGAGCCCATTTTGAAGTGTCTACATCAAAATAAGTATCTGCTATAAATTTATTTTGCCAATTAGTTGAATATATTGTTCCTCAATTTGTGGAATTTCTTTCAAATTATTTAAGTGATTTTTGGAAGTTTGTTTGAAGTACTATATTTTCTGGCATACAAATCAATTTTTCAGACCAAAATTTACAGTCAAAAAAGGTGGATCGACTTATAAACGAAGATAATTTTGGAGGATCAAAAGTTCCCTGTGAAATGCAGCAGAATTTGAAAAGATTGTTATGATGTTTGAATATTTACCCTACATGTTTATGCTATGTACAGTACTGACTTGAATGCCAGAAAATACAGTTGTTATGAATATTCTGTGAATATCTTTAACTCGTTTCAGTCATTAGACTGTGGCCATGTTGGGGCACCACTTGAATGTGTAGCGAGGCACAAGAAGCCAGCGCAACTTTGAACAAGATCTTGCCGGTAGCCATTGCCATGCACGAGACAAGAATGAGATCTTGCCTGCAACCATTTGCCATGCCCGAGACAACAACAAGATTCTCGCTGGCAACCAGTATTTAAGCAATAAACAATGACATTCTCTCTCTCATTTTTCTTTTCATGCTTACGCCGAGAAACACTGCATAGCCAGCAGCTCACAGTGGACTCTTGTCCCACTCTAACTCCACATGCTTATCTCCAGAGGTAATGAACCTCATGTGTATGGAGTTAAGACAAACCACGCGCTGCTATAAAGATGGTCAATGAGAGCGAACCACATAAACGAGAACTCTGTAAATAAATGGCTATTGAATTGTACTCTGCTTGTCAACTTCTTTGTGTTCCAGATCCTTGAAACTCCAAAAATAATTATAATGGGAGAGGAGATACTCCACAGGTATCATAAACCTTCCATTCCATTATAAATGTATCAATCCCAGTACTTATTTTTTTAAAACCTGGTACTTATTCTATCAGTCTCCTTTGCTGAGCTACTAAATTATGGGGATGTAATCACACCAGTGCTGGTTATCAAGCAGTGGAGGGGGGGGGGACACAAACACAGACATAAAGATATGCACACATAGATATGCATACATATATACAATGCACTTTTTTCAGTTTCCATCTACCAAATCCACTCACAAGGCTTTGGTCAGTCCAAGGCTATAGTAGAAGACACTTACCCAAGGTACCACAGTGTAGAGTTCTCCTTCTGAAGTCCTATCTTTGTGTTAGAGGCTTTTTGTAAAGTAAGTTTTGTTAAAGCATATCATCTTCAAATTATAAGACATTTTGATAACTTAGAATCTTCTTATAGATAGAAAAATATCATGGGTTTGTTTTATATATTAAATATTATTTATTTTATTACTTTATTATTGTATTATTAAAGCACTGATCATCTGTTTCTTTTTATGTTCAATATTTAAGGATTAAGAAATATCTAAATATCTCTTTCTTTAGAAGTACCGTTTCCTCCAACTTCTTTGTGTCTGTCTCTCTCTTTTTGATTATTGTGTATAAATGTATGAATTTAGTGCTATCTCACATGCTTACCTATGTTTATTTCCCCTATTTCTCCTCTACTCCTTAGAATCACTTAAGTTTATATTTGTGCATAAATGTATGAGTTCATTTCTCTCTATCTCACATCTATTTATCTATATTTACTTTCCCTCAACAGAATCAAATAAATTTACTTTTCTTCTCTTCTCCTCTCAGCTTCAATACATCTATTTTTCCTGTTCTCTTAAATATACACACCTCTCCAATATTTACATCTAACATTACTGTGTATAATATAACATTCACTTGTGCTATGATGTAACATTCACAGACACATGTCAATACCTTCTTATTTTCTTTTTCTTCTTTTTTTTTATCTTCTGTTCTTTTCCTCATTCTTTCCTTCTCTTCTTTATCCCTTCCTATCAAAATTGTACCCTTTCTTCCTTACTCTTCTCTTCTCTTTTTACTTATTCCTATACTTATTCTTACAAGTATACATCTTTGTCTTCTAGTTTCCATACTTTAATTTTATCTTTACTCAAAAAGACCCATCTGCTACAGCAGAATAAATACTAGTGCTGATGCTACATAAAAAAACTCTGGTGTTGGTGCCAATGTTAAAAGCACATGCTGGTGCCACATATAGAGCATCCAGTCCACTTTGTAGAATGGTTGGCGTTATGAAGGGCGTCCAACCACAGAAACCATGCTAGAACAGACAATGGTGCCTGGTGCTGCCCCTGGCCTTACCAGTTCTGGTCAAACCATTCAGCCCATGCCAGCATGGAAAACGGATGTTAAATGATAATGATGATGATGATGGTTCTTATTTTTATATTTATAATTACTTCTTTGTAAATGGTCAAATTTTATATTTTAAATTATTAAGTTTTTATAGTATTCCTTCTCTTTGCATTTATCTTAACAAAAGACACAATCTTCTTTTCTTTCACAGTGCAATTTCTTAATTTTGTCTTCTTGCTCATCACTTTTTTTTTTGTTGTTTTGTGCCTGTTTTGACAAAGAATTTGCCTTCTGGATAATTTCTCTTGCTAATGATTGAATTTTTTAATTAAAACTACTAAACTTTAAAATTTTGGTATCTTTGCATAATATGGACTTCATTTTGAGGCCTATATATGCTAATATAAACAACTTTATGTATGCTTGCAATAATTCTAATTTTGGCACAAAACCAGCACTATTTTGAGGGGAGGAATTAGTGAATATTATCGATCCTAGTACTTGACTGGTACTTTATTTTATCAAACCCCTCAGTGGTATTTGAACTCAGAATTTAAATAACCAGAAGAAATGTTGCTAAGCATTTTATCCAGTTTGGTAACTATGCTTGTAATAATCCTTTCTCCTGGAAGCACAAAGCCTCAAATTTGGGGGAAGGGATTAAGTTGATTTCATTGACCCCAGTGTGTAACTGGTTCTTAATTTATTGACCCTGAAAAGATGAAAGGCAAAGTCAACCCTGGCGGCATTTGAACTCAGAATGTGAAGACAGATGTAATACCACTAAGCATTTCGTCTGGCATGCTAACGACTCTGCCAACTTGCTGCCTTAATTATGCTTATAAAAATGGTTACAAATTTTGGCACAAGGCCAGTAATTTCAAGGGGTTGGGGGTTAAGTCAATTACTTTGATTGCTCAACTGGTACTTATTTAACCAACCCCAAAAGGATGAAAGGTAAAGTTGACCTTGGCAGAATTTGAACTCAGAACCTGAAGGCTTAGTGGCATTTTGTCTGGCATGCTAGCAATTCTGCCAGCTTGTCACCTTAACTATGCTTGTAATAACATTATAATAAAATCTTAGTTGTGGCAAAAGATGATGATGTGAAAGTAAAAAAATAAAATAACTTTAAAACTTGCACTCTTACTGTTTTGTTGTTGTTGTCATTATTTTAATGTCCACTTTGCCATGCTTTCATGGGTCAGACAAATTTTATTGAGACAGATGATTCTTTACTGCTAGATGCTCTCTCATTCACTAAAGAAGTGCAAAAAAATTTTTTGTACTGAAACTAAGAGCAGTTAAAAGTTTTGATTAAAAGATCCATAGAGGTCGGTGTGTTTTTTTAAAAATATAAATGGTATATAAAGTATATAATACAGTTCGAGGAGGTTCACTTTCAATGGCCGATTCTAGAGCTCATGTCCTGGTAGAAAAATTCATAAACCTTACAAACCATGTGGACAGTGTCCCCTTCATCAGGAAAGGTGTCCTCATAAAATTACATTCTTGATATTTTGATTCTTACAGAATGATGGATATATATAAAAAAAAGAATTTTTTTTTCCCTATGTATGCAAATGAATGGAAAGCATGGAATGGTGGGACAAAAACATTAACCTATTGAGACTTAATTCTAACTAAACACAGCACAATGAAATTTTCACTGTAAAAGGTTTCAAGTTGCCGGCACTCTTCCAAATCCTTCAATACGTTTGGTTCTATAATTTTTTCAAGAAAGTGGAATGGAATTTATGACTACATGTGGGAATCACATCAGAGAATTTATTTAAAGTATTTAAACTATATGATCTAAAGATAACGTACAATTCCCATATACATAACCTGCATCTATTCGAAATAGCACTATAATGGGGTGGGGGCTCTGCAATTATGGACCAGGATAAAGAAAAATCAGTGTTGCTATCTCTTAGGTGGTGTATATATGATGCGAGAGCTGTTGAGTTTTTATACACCTTTCCTTATGAAGAGGACGTTGTCCACATTGGTTGTAAGATTTATTAATTTTTCTACCAAGACATGAGCTCTAGAAATGGCCGTTGAAAGTGAACCTTCTTGAACTGTATTATATACCTTATAGACCGTTTATATTTTAAACAAAACACACCGAACCCTATGGATCTTTTAATTGAAACTTTTAACTGCTCTTAACTTCAGTACAAAATAAAAAATTCTTCAGTCATCTTTTTCTCACACTTCTTTCATTATGTATCCCACATGGGTTTTATTTACATGTATTTTTATGTATATTTATATATATATATATATATATATATATATATATATATATATATATATATATATATATATATATAACAAAGTAAACTTGCAAGGTACCGCATGAGTGAAAATATATAGGAAAGAAAGTTTGAAAATGCAGGGTTCTTTTAAAGATGTTTATTGACTTGACCGGTTTCACTTTTTTAAAAAAAAGATTATCAAAAGTAAAATGTAAAGCTTTGTATAAGCTTTGTTGTGTTAAAAAATGGTTATCATAATTGTATTAAAATACAGTTATACAGTCTTTGAAAATGATAAGAAAATGTTAAAAAATAGAATCTATGACAATGAATGATAAAAAAAGGTAAAGAGGGGCTTTTTGTTTTAACAGTTTACATGAAAGTGTTCAAAATAGGCAGTAAAATAAATTTATAATTATTTTAAGCTCATCAAGAATCATGATTGTATAGAAAGCATATATACAGAGAAGGAATCATATTTAAGTATTTATACAGAATTTTAGGGGAATAACCAACCTTTCCATCCATCGTCTCCTGTCTTGTTTGCTATTTTTAGAAATGGTGTGGGAGGTTGGTTGGTGGGGGAGAGCATTGTGGAATGAAAAGGATTTTCTTGTTTCTGGGCTAGTCTGTCATGGTTCAGTTTTTTGGGGGGACTGGTCTTAGAGTTCAGTGTGGTGTGTGTATGTGTGCGTCTGTGTATGTGCGTGTGTTTGTGTGTGTTGTGTTGGTGGGGATGTTACGTGAGTGTACATGAGTATGTGTGTGTCTGTCTGTCTGAATATATTTGTGTTGTTATAATTGTCTGGCTGGTGTGTGTGTGCAACTGAATGTGTGTGCGTGGGTGTGTATGTATATATATATATATATATATATATATATATATATATATATATATATACATACACACCCACACCCTTTCCCTATTCTTCTCTTCCTTTCACCGTTCCCTCTCTCTCACTCCTCCTCCTTGACCCTCCAGG
Source organism: Octopus bimaculoides (assembly GCF_001194135.2). Lineage (NCBI taxonomy): Eukaryota > Metazoa > Mollusca > Cephalopoda > Octopoda > Octopodidae > Octopus > Octopus bimaculoides. The sequence continues at coordinate 53,981,882 of NC_068985.1, read as the reverse complement.
GAGTCTTTCATTCACATCTAACTAGGTTCAAAATAATAATTTTTCTATTGTCTTGCCTTAACAGCCCTTACCGTTTGTTTTGTTTTGACTGTTGTGTCTTGTTTTTACTGTCTTTTACTGTCTTGTTCTCACTGTCCTGTTCTTGTTAACACTTTCACCCTCCACAAAAAATTCCAAATTTTATTTCATTTGCTTTGCGGGAAGGACTGTTCCAACAAAGTCGCGTATTGTCCTTGCCTTCGAAATGTGGAGTAGATGGACAGGGACAACTGATGAAGGGAAATATTCTTTATGTTGCCTGTCTTGTTTCTCTAGATGTAGGCATGTACATATATGTATGGATATATGCATATATTTATTATTTATATTATTATATATATGATTTGTGAACGACAGTGCTCTCTCTATATATATATGATTTGTTGAGGCAGAATTTCTATAGCTGGATGCTCTTCTTGTCATCAGTCTTCACCCATTTCAAAGTATGGCAATATTTTCCCATAGTCAGACATGTTTTTCATGGAAGGCTGCGAACAAACAAACAACCTCGCTTGTATGACATTGATGCTCATTTTCAAATATCAGGCAATGTCTAAACAAGGACACGCACATACACACACACAGAGAAAGTGAGATAAGAGATAAGTTTAATGTAATTCAAATAAACAATTAGCTTCACAATTTATACAGAATCAATTACAGTTTTTATAAAGTTTAGATGACCCAAAACAGGTCACCTTGATAGCTGGGTTATTAACCACACCAAATATTTACATTATAAGCTAGTAAATAAATTATCCAACTTACACATTTCACTAAGAATTTAATAATGAATGTTTTAGAACAGGGTTGTCAAGCATATGGTGATGTTTAGTCGAACTCATGGCTCAATTTAATTATAAAAAGTAATTCTTAATTTTAAAAATACTCAGTAAATTGTATGTATATGTGTGTGTGTGTGTGTGTGTATATATATATATATATATATGGGAGAATATACAAAAAATAACAACAGACGAGGACAGGTGGTGTAAATAACAAAAGTATATATTAGTATGACGCTCGGGAATACGGAAAGTCTTTGACGTTTCGAGCT
>NC_068985.1:53978879-53980591 GCF_001194135.2 Octopus bimaculoides | reverse complement strand
TATATATATATATATATATATATATATTGGGTCATCCCATAAATAATGCGGTTTTTTAATACTTCTTTTCACCATCAACATCATTATCATTTAACGTCCACCTTCTGTGCTAGCATGGGTGGGACAGTTTCACAAGAGCTGACCAGGCAGAAGCCTGCACCAGACTTCTGTGACTGTTTTGGTAGGAGTTTTACAGCTGGATGCCCTTCCTGACACCAGCCACTCAACAGAGTGGACTTAGTGCTTTTTATGTGGCACAAGCACAGGCGAGGTCAGTTTTGGCAAGGTTTTTACAGCTGGATGCCCTTCCAAATGTCAACCACTTTACAGTGTGGACTGGGTGCTTTTAAGTAGCACCTACACTGACAGGGTCACCAAGTACTTGCAAGAAAAAGAGAAAAAGCTTTCAAGAGGGGAGAAGGCATTGGAGGAGGTGATATTGTGTCAGATGATGAAAGGTTATAATGAGACAGAGAGACAGAAACAGGTGTCTTGTTGTAGAGGAAGTACAAGGCTATCCAGCCAGACAAAGAGAGAGAGAGAGGGAATATAAGTGGCAGGATATTGCGAAGGGAGTGTGATTAAAGAGTGGGGAGATGAGTGGTGAAAACCTGGGTATATAATGAGTTGGTGGGGGCTACCGGATAGCATTGATACAGAGGAGCAGGGCTGTGAGAACAGGAATGGGAAGTGAGAGCTAGCCATTGTGTATTAAGGAGGAAATGTGAGGAAGAGAAGAGATGTGGAGATGCAGATTGGTTTGTTGGGGTAGGGTGAGTGAAAAGTTTTCTTGTTATGTGTGAGTGGAACACACAGGTTGAGGGCTCACAGATAGCAATAATACAGGGAGACACGGCATGTGGGTGGAACACACAGGTCAGGGGCACAGGGCCAAGAGGACAGGATTGGGGAATGGGAAGTAAAAATAATACATGAAGTGGAAATGTTGAGGAAGAGAAGAGATGTAGAGATGTAGTTTGGCTTGTTGTGGTAGAGTGTATGAGAAGTTTTCTTGTGTGGGTAGGACACACAGCACTTCTAGAACTAAGTTTTGCTGATGTGGGTGGGTCTTCTTTACAACTCTATATTGCCTGACATCTTGGTTTGTTGTCATTTCCTCCATGAGGCCCAACATTCTGAGATTGGTCCTTATCACTTCATCCTATGTCTTCTGGGTCACTCTCTTCTGTGGGCACCATCCACTTTCGGTGATTGGCACTTCTTTACGCAACTGTCCTCATTCATAAGCATCACATGTCCAAACCAATGTAGTCTTCTCTCTTGTATGCTACATTTGATTCCTCTTATGCCCAACTTTTCTCTCAATACATTTGCACTTTGCCATACATTTGCACTGATGTTGCATATCATTTTTCTAAAATACGATAAACAAAGTTCTTTCTTCATCTAAAATATACTCTCCTTCATTTTCTACAATGCTCTTCCATCTATCTGGTAGACTTGCAAGGCCTCTCTTCCAAAATTCACTTTTCTGTGATGAAAAATACTCCTTCAGTATTGTTCTGACCTCATCTACAGAATTTTTCAAGCTGAGAGGATGTAACCTCTGTCTGACTTTTTTCTCTTTTTCTTCTCTTTTTCTCTGACCCCTGATGATGGATTAAATCCGAAACGTTGGATATTCCACTTCTCACCGCAAGTTCACTATACCCTTTTCACTTTATACTATATTTTTTCAAGTCTTGCTGACG
>NC_068985.1:53973915-53977056 GCF_001194135.2 Octopus bimaculoides | reverse complement strand
GCAATATCAAAGCAGATTAACTACAAAGTTAGTCTTTGTATGTGGCAGATGTTCAGGTGTAATAAACACTGTAAACAAACAGGAAACAACTTCTATCTCATTCCAGGGAGAAAAACTAGAGGTAGTTGATAGCTTCCGCTATCTGGGTGACACGTAAAAGCACCCACTACACTCTCTGAGTGGTTGGCGTTAGGAAGGGCATCCTGCTGTAGAAACTCTGCCAAATTAGATTGGAGCCTGGTGTTGCCATCCGGTTTCACCAGTCCTCAGTCAAATCGTCCAACCCATGCTAGCATGGAAAGCGGACGTTAAACGATGATGATGATGATGATGATGATGATGATACATTGGGTCATCCCATAAATAATGTGGTTTTTTAATACTTCTTTTCACCATCAACATCATTATCATTTAACGTCCACCTTCTGTGCTAGCATGGGTCGGACAGTTTCACAAGAGCTGACCAGGCAGAAGCTTGCACCACACTTCTGTGACTGTTTTGGTAGGAGTTTTACAGCTGGATGCCCTTCCTGACACCAGCCACTCAACAGAGTGGACTTAGTGCTTTTTATGTGGATACTTCTCTCTCTTTCAGTGTTATATATACATGGATATGGACGTAGTGGATAACAGCTAGCCTTCGGCTGCATTTTTGGACCCTGTTGTGTCCATCACTGATTAGTTGGTATTGGCGCAGTTTGTCTCCTGTTCTATTGCGCACCAAGATGCAACCCAAACAATCGCAGCCTTCAGATAAGGTCGTGTGAGACAGTCTTTTCTGAACCCAGTTTGAGCTGACAGGATGTTATAAATAGCTAACCTCTCACTGTCACAGTTTGTCAGTTTGGCTCTAGACCTTCTGGGGTCTAGCCGCTGGCCACAGTGCACACAGCCAGTTCCAGCGACGGCAACAGCAGCCACATGGTGAATCGTCAACACTTCGTCCAGCAGCATCCAGGAACTCCATCTTCGTCACCTCCTGCTTCTTAGCGTCAACACCAACTTCTCTAGGTACACACCACCAACAGCATTCGCACAGGTTCTATCTCCACACTGTTTGTGAATTACTTCACCATGGATAACAGTGATTACAACCTGCGACAACCTCCTGTACTAAGTAACCGGTAGCAGCATTGAAGCCACAACTTCTTACACGACAGTGCCTTTCCTCGGCTCTGCTACGCGGCCTCAACTTCTTGTTACAGCACCTCAACCACTGTGTACCTTGAATACAAACTGGTATTTTGTCATCCTTGTGCCTGGACTTTCTCCTAACGTCCTTATAGACTCTTTTCTATGCTCTGTATTTCTCGCACACACTTACATCCATGTTTGTATACACATACACTATGTTTATATGACGGCCTGTCTATTATTATGTTTATATGTCGCACACACAGACACAAGTTGACATAGCAATAAAAATCTTCTCTTAAACCGGTTGTGTCTCTTTTTTCATTCTGGCACTTGTACTCATTTATCCTCTTTTCATATTTTCATTTGTATCGACCGTGAAATGTATTAAAGGAGCCATTCCTCGTCACCTTCTCCTGATCGCACGGTCCTTACAATCTCATCATTCAAAAGTCTTAAGTCTATCAATTTCTTTGGGAATCCTTGGACTACAAACACTCTGTTTCTGAGATCAAATTCAACTGGGGTTAAAATAGAATTGAAGCTAATCCTTCATTACTGGAATAGCATGAAAATGAGTACCAGTAATACACTATAAAATCGATTTATCCAGCATAATCTCATTAGGATCAGTGGAGTTAATAATTATTGAAGTGTTGTGGAATGCAGCAAGTTAATTTAATTTTTTTGGACTGTTTTTACCTCATCGTATGATTGTAATTAATTAACAATAAAGAGAGCAGGGATGAGGGATTGAGTGATGGTTCGGTAGAATTACAGTTCGTCCAGACTTTGTGTTATTGGGTCCTATTTTTAAGAAAGATAACGTTTCATTTTATTATTTGCCTTGGGGTCGAGTCGAGAGACTATTATGAAATTTATGAGAGGACCGACAGAAAAACCATCTGTGACAGAAGAGTAGACGTGTAATAAACAAACACAATTTGGCATTCTTTACATTTTTGAAACAGATTATTTTTTAAAGTTCTCTACACGTTACCTCATGAATGTTTGTAAATATTATGAGGTTAGAGCACGAAAGTTAAATAAATTAATGATATAAAATAATAATAGGAATTCATTTTATATGGCATGTGTAAAGTTTTTGAGCACATATTTACGTGATATAATCAGCTTTATTTTTGGTTATTTTATCTAAGATTCTTTCTTCTATTTATTTTCGCTGACATCGTCTGTTCACTTGACGTCTACCACAAAGACGCTGGTCTGATACGCGGGTATAATCTCATTTAGTGTTGTACATCAGGCAAATAACCGCAGACGAATGTGTTGCTGTCTGTGCAAGGTGTCTGTGACGTGGGGGGATTCTCACACGTCTTGACATCTTTTTTCTCTGGGTCCCCCCACACCAACTAACCAACAAGCAACAATAACAACCCTTTCATTTTTGTTCTGTTTACTCCGCCTCTTCCAAACCCTTCCCCTTTCTCCTCTTCACAAAATGATCTTCAAAAAGAAGAAGAAATACGAACAGCTTTGTGTAGTACTCGGAGTATTGTTGGTGTCGTTGTCGATCGTGGCGAGTGAATTGGTGGTGAATGTGAAGAACAAAGGAGGTGATGTCCAGGTCGAATCAATTGATGCTGATACTGCTGCAAATACTATATCAATGTATTTCGTAAAGATAGATGGAACCCATATATATCAGTTCATAGACTTCAAATCGGTAAGTGGTCCAGATTTCTCTTTCTCCATCTCTGCCCTGCTAAACCCCTGGCTCTCATCACTTCCCCTCTTTGTTTGTCTTTATAATAATGAAGCCTCAAATGAGCCGGATGGAAGGAAGGTTGCTTATTACCTATCCACGGAATTACACACTTGTCTCTCCCATTATTTCTCTCTCTTTCTTTTTTTTTCGGTAATTCTATAGGAAAGTAACCCTTGTATCATTTCCTTTTTTACTTACACACATCAACAGCCCCCATCAATTGACATAGTAACATCAGTTTCATTCTGCTACCACGGATCCGCTTTAATTATTTTCTT
>NC_068985.1:53956714-53970601 GCF_001194135.2 Octopus bimaculoides | reverse complement strand
ATATATATATATATATATATATATATATATACATATATATGACGGGCTTCTTTCAGTTTCCGTCTACCAAATCCACTCACAAGGCTTTGGTCGGCCCGAGGCTATAGTAGAAGAAACTTGCCCAAGGTACCACGCAGTGGGACTGAACCCGGAACCATGTGGTTGGTAAGCAAGCTACTTACCACACAGCCACTCCTGCGTCTAAAAAGTGTCTTTAGCACGAGTGGTGTTCAACCCCACGTGGACACTCGCTCGTCCATTCGAACTTAAGTCCAACGCCTTAACCACTCGGCCATCGTACTAACTTAATTTAAAGACAAGAATATACTGGTCATTAAACTTTAATTATTTCCATTTATTTAATTTTGATTCAAACCACATATGAAGAGAAAGAGAATTTTTTACTCTTAAATGCTTTAAGTTCAGATACAAAAATATTTAATTAGTCTAATGCAATTATTGACTGCATCAATAATGATAGAGAAATAAACATCATCTAATTTAAGAGAACCTCTTACCCTTCGACATTCAAATTTTTCTGTCAAATGTAAAAGAATAAAGACCCCTTTCAGTCATGAATGACCATGAGATTGCTCCTAGAAAGTTAATCTCCAAGGCACAAGTCCGGGCAAAGTTGTTTATGAGAGACCAGCAGTCGCCCATGCATACCAGCCTCCCCCCTCCATGCCACCAATGTTATCCAACGGAAAGGCAAAGGCCAATACAGCTTGGAACCAGTGACGTCGCAACTCATTTCTGCAGCTGAGTGAACTGGAGCAGCGTGAAATAAAGTGTCTTATGCAAGAACGCAACACACAGCCCGGTCCAGGAATCGAACTCACAACCTCATGATTGAGCTTGACACTCAAACCACTGATCCTTAATGCTTATCTATTCACGTTTTTTTTTAATTAATCATGCATTACTGCAAAGCTACGTACTTGTGTGTGTCACCATCACACAAGAATTGTCCTTTGTTTCCAACTTTTTTTTGGAAATATGTCAGGTCATGGAGAACATTATTTTGCTTGGAAATAGCTGAAAGTTGGCAAGAGGAAAGGCATCCAGTTGTAGAAAATCCACCTCAACAAATTCTGCCTGATCCAGTCAAGCATGGAAAAGTGAATGTTGAATTATGATGATGATGAGGATAATAATACGATTATCATTTCATGTTCATCATCGTTCAAATCTGTTTTCCATGCTAGTATGGGTTAGATGATTCATCATGGTCTGAGTTAGTTCTTATTTAGTGTTACTGCTCTCCCAGGTGAGTTGAAGAACCACTTTTCTCTTGAACATTCCATATAGGCAAAGATCCTACCACTGGATGTACTTCCTATCACTGACCTCATTACACAATGTAACCAGCACAATCTATCATGATAGAATGTGCCCAGTACATATTATTGTGGAACCTGTACCAGAGAGGTGGGGAGGCTCTCGGTAAGACAAAAATTTTCTCAAACCTACATTTTTTTACTGTTTGTTTGCTAACCACTTTACAGAGTGTACAGGTGCATTTTATGGTAGCAGCTGAAGTGAGGTTGTTATGTAACATCTGCTGTTTAAGGCAATATGCTCAAAAGGGTGAGTAGAAGAACCTAGGTGAGAGGGTAAAAGGAGAGAGAGTATGATGGGAGAGAGACAGAATGATTGGATTGAGAGGGTGGTAGTGGAGAGAGTAATGGAAAAGAGATGATGATGCTTGTTTACTGGTAAGGGAGAGATAAAACAAATGATGGCTAGTAATAGTTGAGTGATACTAAAGAGAAAGTGATGGATGTTGTTAATTAGGTCACTTAAATAACCAAAGCTATTAACTACTTCAAAGGGAAGCATCTGGATATTTGAAAGAATCCACAATCTCCATGTACTTCCACTGCTTACTGTTCCTGTGTGCCTACCACATATAAAATCTCTCCCTTCTCCATTTGTCTGCCAGTTAACCCACTATACTTCTTGTGCATCCATGCTTTATATTGAACATACCATATTAAATCTCTACTTATTCCTTTCCTGCATACAGAACATGGCCATTGCTGATGGGAGGAAAGTCCTGCTTTCATTCCTACTAACTAAAATTTTAGTTCTTTGTTATTTTCAATTTGAGGCCTCTTGGTTCTAGATTTTGCTTCTGTGTCTGGAATTTCTTTTTTAAGGATTCACTTATAAGAACAAGGACATCAGCATATAGGAGTTCTGTTGGACAACTGGTCTTGAATTTTTTTGGTTATGACCTGGAGGACTATGATAAACTCAAAAGGATGAAAACTGAGACCAGATGAATTCCAACTTGCATATTAAATTCATTGCTGAATTCATACTGACATTCATCTTGTTTATTGTGCCTCTGTACAGAGCTTTTATGGTCCTCACAAGCTATTCATCTTACCTTGGTTTCCTTAGTGACCACCAGATAATCAAGTGTAGAATCTTGTCAAAAGTTTCTTCAGGTTAGTGAATACTAAAGGCACTTATTCCTAGCTAAGTACTTTTCCGTAGTTATCTCACCAGGAAGATGGCATTGGCAGCATCTCTTTCTGGTGCAAAACCAAATCTTATTCAAGCTAATTCCATTTTTAATCAATTGAGCTTATGAAATTCTTTCTATAATTTCCATAACTTGGTCCAACAGTTTGATGTCTCTAGGTTTGCTTTTCTGTAATGTATCTTCTTCACCCTTGTAGCAGTTGACAATGATGTTGTTACATTATTCTTTAAGTTATGATACCTTCCTGTGCTACCTAACTGACTGTGTAATTGACTAGCCCATACTCTGTTGTGCCTGTAATTTTATGCATCTTAGCAGATATCCTTGATGACCTGAAGCCTTTCTTGTCTTTATATTCTAATTTGAGCTACAGAATATTTGTATATAAATTCAGTACCTTCAATTTCTGTTGCTTATTTTTTTTACCTTGTATACCAAAATTGGGAAATTTTTATGGCTCATGTTCTTTCTTGCATTTAAAACAGAAAGAATGTAATGTGTAGAGGTATTCCCAGTAATCATTTATATATTTATTTATTTGCAAGATCTACAATTTATTGGTTGGTAAGTTCTGGGCTGCTTGGAGACATGAGCTGTATGTAGGACTTTGGCTCGCTCAAAAGGAAGGATTTCCTGTGTGTGTTAACTTTATGAGTCTCTTATTCTAACCCTTTAGCATTTATACTAGCCATATCAGGCTCAAATATTCAGATGTTATATTGTGGAAACTTCTACCCTCTAAAGAAAAATGACATGCCTCTCAGTTACATTAATGTTATAAGCTGAGTAATGTACAAGATTGCAAACATTCCAAAGCTAATTAATGGTGGATAGAGGTTCTTATATAGATATAAAACATATCTTGATTGTAGCTGCAGCCAAGATATATTTTACCATACCACACCAAGATGAAAGTACAGCACATAGTTTTAATTGTTTGTAAATAGTTATTGTATGTATTTGTGTATGTACATAAATACAGGTTTAGTAGGTGATGGGGGTAATCATATTCTGAGCTGGTATTCACTGCATTTTGAATATGTCATACGTCTTTTTAGGGGATTTATAGAGTACTAGTGCAAAGTGGTGGAATAACAGAACTGGCTGAGCATCAGATGAGTTGCCTTGTGATATTTATTCTAGCCTGATCTATGCAATCTGAGTTCAAGCCTCATGGAGGTCAGCTTTGCTTTTCTTTCTTTTTGTGCTTATCAGGACCAGTGTTTTTTACATGGCGCCAGTACCAGTGCTGTTTGTGACATTTTGATTATAGGACATTAGTTCTGTAGTGGTGGGTGGGTATTCTTGAGTAAAGCGGTGTGCTACATATATCAGTCCTTTGTCACCTTCTTCGTAAGGTCCAATGTTTTGAGATCGGCATTCAGTACTTTGCCCCATGTTTTCTGAATTTCCTTCTTCAACAACTTCACTCCACTTTGAATGAATGGTACTTCTTCATGGCACTTAGAAATTAATAGTTTGAACTCTGAATGAGCAGGCCTATGATCAAATATCGTTCGTCGTTGGCACTCCGTTGCTTACAACGTCGAGAGTTCCAGTTGATCCGACCAACAGAACAGCCTGCTCGGGAAATTAACATGCAAGTGGCTGAGCACTCCACAGACATGTGTACCCTTAACGTAGTTCTCGGGGATATTCAGTGTGACACAGTGTGACAAGGCTGACCCTTTGAATTACAGGCACAACAGAAACAAGAAGAGTGAGAGAAAGTTGTGGTGAAAGAGTACAGCAGAGTTCGCCACCATCCCCTGCCGGAGCCTCGTGGAGCTTTAGGTATTTTCGCTCAATAAACACTCACAACGCCCGGTCTGGGAATCGAAACCATGATCCTATGACCGCGAGTCCGCTGCCCTAACCACTGGGCCATTGCACATCTACGATCAAATATATTCTAGCCATGATCTTTTCATTTTATTTTCAGACTTCATATACACTATCTGACATGTCCTTTCATTTTTTTACGATAAGGAAATTGAAGTGTTATTTCTAGCAGACTGTTTGACCATGTATAGGCTCTCATTGACATGTAGATATGAATGTTAATGTACTTGACATGTCAGATGTTGTGGATATTATTTTCCTGTTCTTATTGACTTAATGACTTAACCATAACTGTTTGTGTGTATGTGTGTGTTTGCGTATGTATGTGTGCAAGTATGTGTATGTGTGTGTGTGTGTCTTTCTGTGTGCATGTGTATGTGTATGTGTGTTTTGTGTGGTGTGTGTGAGCTCAGGCTCTTATATCTTGCTTAGTGACTAATCAGGATGTAGCAGTCATGAAAGAAAAAAAGTTTGAAACTGTGTGACCAAAATCTACAATTAATTAATGCCATTATAATGTAATTTGTGTGTGTGCATGTACACACATATAATGTGTCTATATATATATATATGTGTGTATGTGTGTGTAGCAATCAAAAATAAGCCTGCTAAAATGGTGGCCTTCAAAGAAATTTAAAATAACAGTCCTGATGAGAAATTCACAAAATTCTCAAGCTATATGTGTATATAATGTATATTTAAATAATATAATGACCCTCCATGTTTGTTTTTGTTCAGTTTCCTTGTATGCCTCCACTGTTGTGTTTTTGTTCCCAACTTTGACCCTCCATAAATCCTAAATTTTATTTTAGAATTTATAGGACCAACTGTCTTTGAAGACTCATATTGTCGTTGAATGCTCGAAATGAGGAGTAGAAAGACAGCCGACAACTGATGAAGGGTCCTTTCTCTGTGTTTACTTTCCTGTTTTCCATTTTTTCTTGTTGTTTATGTATTTAACCTGTTTGTTTACATATTTCATGTTATTTGCACCATTGGTGATGTCCTGTACCCATATATGCATGTATATATATATATATATATATATATATATATATTAAAACGTAAAATGAAAACAGAACACAAAGGATTCCACGGTACACGTGTTTCAAGCTTTATACACAAACTGTCGTTACATCATTATATGAGTATATAATTGATAGAAAGGATGGTTTAAAGCTATCTTCAGCCGCAAGCATTTTCAGTCCCAAGATTACATCACAAAGAAATAAAAAAAAAGAGAGAGAAAAAGGAAAAGTCCACTTAGTATTATCCATTGTAATATGCTTATCCTTTAAATTGTTATATCTGCATAAATGTTCCTTGGTATTCAAAAGTCTGTCCATATTGTACCACAATTCAGGGTAGCGTGAATGATAAGTAGATTGGATTGTATATAACTAGCGTATATGAGATAGAAGGAGAAGATCAAAAAGAAAAAAAGTTAGAGGTTAAAACAGTATAAAATACGAAATAAAACAATATAAAATAAGTGATGAAATATAAAAATAATAGAAGTCAAATCGAGAGTAATATAAGAAAAAAATACGGATAATAAAGTAAGATGCATATAAAAAAGATTTAGTAGGGTTGGAATAAGGTATGACCACTATCTGGTATATACAGGTGCTTACACTTATCAAGTATTACCTCTAAAATTTACAATATATATATATATATATATATATATATATATATAAACAAGGGAGAAATGAAGATAGTAAAAAAAGGGTTTTGTTTACAGTTTCTGTGATTCTTTTTCCGTTGTGTGCAGGGACTTTCGCTTGCAATGGTGTTTTTTGGAATTCAATGAATTTAAATTTTTTTCCATGAATGGATCTGATTTTTGATTCATTAAAGTACTGATGATGTCTTATTTTTCTGGTGGTCAAGTTTGTCGTTCTGCCTGGTTGACTTCACTGTGGAGAACAATCATCAGCTATTCCAGCTAGTTGATTCTCTTAAAGGGCCATTTTGTGGTATTTGCTGAAGTTCGGTTTTGTTCAGAGGTAAAATTTCATTGGTCTAGAGTTAGGTGATGTCAGCAATTAGTGTTTATAAAATTTCATTGGTCTAGAGTTAGGTGATGTCAGCAACTGGTGTTTGTATGGTGATTTGGAGTTGCTGTTTCAAAACCCATGTGGAAGACTGTTATTAAAGTTTTTTGAATTATGTCTGTTATGTCTGGTTGTTTTTTTGTGGAGAAAGACTGTTAGTAAAGTTTTTTGAATTATGTCTGTTGTATATGATTGTTTTTTTTTGTGGAGAAATTGGGTCTTTTTTCCTTTTTCTCTTTAGTGTTTTTTCTTCTTTCTAAAGGATATTGAGCTGTGGTTTATATTTTTTAATGAGCATGTGCTCCTTATTTAAATGGAATTGGGTTGAAGTGTTTCTGGTGCATTGATAGAAAGGGAAGATTTGGTATTTCAGGTTTATATTTGCTGGGCATTGGTCCAGGAGCTTGCTTTCAGGAATTTTCCTGGTCGTGGGGTCCTGGACTTGTTGCCTGTGTACTGTTAGTCTGTCTCTCAAGGTCAAACTAGTTTGACCTATGTAGTCTCCTCCACACACTTCACATTTGAGAACATAGATTAAGTTCTTCGAAGCACAGGTGATAGAATATCGTTCAGGCTGCAGAGAGCAACTGATTCCTTCATGGCATCACAAGACAAACACAAATTGCTGTGTACTGTGCATGTGTACTGACATTGCTTCTTTACTCATATGGGACATGGACCCTTTACAAATGTCATGTAAAGGTCCTTGAATGCTTTCATCAGAGATGTCTAAGACACATTCTAAATGTTGGCTGGACCTTAAAAACTCTAGATACACAGATCCTGAGAAAAGCCAATATCCTGAGTGTTGAGGTAATGGTGCACAAACACCGGTTGGACTGGATACCTTGAATGATAACAGGATCCCTAAACAGATTGGGAACTTGTTAGTGGAAAGCAACTCTGGCAGAAGCCAAGACTGCGATTTAAGAACTGTGTAAATTCATCCATTAAATTGAAATGTGGGAGGCTGACTGGGAGAGCAATACTTGTCATCGCCACGGATGGAGGAAACCAGTAAAGGAAGGAGTCAATACCTTTGCAAGAGCACGTATTTTTCATGAAGAATTTAAGTGTGCTGCTCGAAAATGCCCTGCTAGTATAATGGAGAAAGCTTGGTCTGCAATGTTTGCAGTCATGTATGTTTGTCAAGAGCAGGGTTTGTTAGTCACCAGTGGAGCCGCAAGTGTAAAGTATTAGGTAATCTTGAGTGCACAATGTTCCTAAAGGTCAGTAATGGTTTTTCTCGGTCATGAGTGGATGGACATCATGTATGTATGCATATATATGTATATGTACATGTTTGTATGAATATATGTATGTATGTAAGCATATATATGTGTGTGTTGTTGTTTGTATCTTGTCTTGCCATCAAATGATTGTTGTAAATGAATGTGATGCATTTCCAGTATTCTGTGAAAATATGCCTAGTCATGGGAAATATTATCTTACTTGGAAACAACAAGAAGGGCATCCGGCTGTAAATAATCTGCTTCAGCAAACTCCATCAGACTTATGTAAGCATGGAAAAGTGGATGTTAAAACAATAAGGATGGTCTATATATATATGTGTGTGTGATTCATATTTACCTTATCATGGCAGCTTGACTATGTTATGCTGTAATTATTTACACTTCATAAGAATAAAAATTATAGGCACAGGTATGGCTGTGAGGCAAGAAGATCGCTTCCTGACCACATTGTTCTGGGTTCAGTCCCACTATATGGCACCTTGGGAAATGTCTTCTACTATAGCCTCAGTCTGACAAAAGTCTTTTGAGTGGATATATATATATATATGTATATATGTGTGTGTGTGTGTGTGTATATATATATATATATATATATATATATATATATATATATATATATATATATATATATCATCATCATCATCATCATCATCATCGTTTAACATCCGCTTTCCATGCTGGCATGGGTTGGATGGTTTGACTGGGGACTGGTGAGCTAGATTGCTGTACCAGGCTCCAATCTGATCTGGCAGAGTTTTTACAGCTGGATGCCCTTCCTATATATATATGTGTGTGTGTCTATTTCTCTCTCCCCACTGTTTGACAACCAGTGTTAGGGTGTTTATGTCCATGTTATCTAGCAGTTCAGCAAAAGTGACTGATGGAATAAGTACCAGACTTGAAAAAAAAAAGAAAAAAAAAACTACAGTAATCCTTTGCCATATCACAGTTCACCTATCATGGTTTATTATTTAAGCATATATTGATTCCTTCATGGTGTTGTTTCGCATTTATAATAAAATAAATATATACAAAATGTAAAAATAATAAAAAAAAATATACAATGCAGTACTGTTTCTACTTTGTGGATTTTCTCCTATCATGGGGAGGTTTTGGAACATAACACTCGCGATAGTTGAGAGACTACTGTAAATACTGGGGTTGATTTATTTGACTAAAAATGTCTTCAAAGCGGTGCCTCTGCATGACCGCTGTCTAATGGCCAAAACAAGTAAAAAGTAAAAGAACTCTGTAACTAATTCCATCGATGATCAGATATGACTGAAGGATGTATATAATTCCTTTAAAACACACCAAAACAAAACAAAATCAGACAAACCATTGGACATTAACAAGCTGAGACAGGATTGGCAGAAATACAGAACAAATCCATATTTAACACAGCTGAGAAATTTCCATTTTCAGCTGCGTAATGGATATTATCTTAATTTTGGTACCCATGGATGTGTTGTGTGTAAGTTGTCATTTGTACTTCTTTTCATGAGATCAGCTGACCAAATAAAAAAAAAAAAAAAACAAAGATGTGTTTATATTCATAATAAATATCACATCTTGTAGCTTTGTACTCTTGAAGTTATGGAATAAAGAACCCCTTCCTTGTAATTATAGGAAATGGTCAGTGACAGGAAGAACATCCAGCTGTAAAAGTACTGTCTCAAATAAGCCTCTGTCCAACCTGTACCTGCATAGAAAAACAGATGTAAAATAGATGAACCTACAAGTGAATTCATACAACATGCACTTTGAAGCAAACCCTTCATCAGCAGTTGACTAGTGATTACTGTGATTTCAGTACCATTTTACAGTATCCTTCCTTGTAGTGTTGAACAGCTTTGATGTTACTATGGATTGTTGAGGTTCTTTTAGTCCATACTGCAGCGTTCTTTCTCTCCTATTCATGCAACCATTACATCATACTAGCTACAGCTGTAATTACTCTGACCATGCATCAGTTATTTTGTTTTAGTATTTAGTGAAGATTTGCTCTTTGCTTTGGTCTATCATATACCTCTGTCATAGCCACTACCACCACCATCTTCATTGTCATCTTAATGTTTGCTGTTCTGTACTTATATAGATCAGATGGAATTTGTGTGGCAGATCTTCTGTGGCTGGATGCCCTTCTTGTCACCAACCCTTACTCATTTCCAAGCAAGATAATGCTTTCTCATGACCAGACATATTTGCATGGAAGACCGAAAACAAATAACATCACTAGTATTATGGCAATACTCATTTATAATCATTGCACGATGTCCAGACAAGAAGAAACAAACACACACACACATTTAGAGTCACCCATGATGACAATGGTGATTTAATGTTTATTTTTCATGCTAGCATGGGTTGGATGGTTTAGCAGGGCCTGAGAAACCAGAGGACTGCATTGTGTGCCAATGTCTGCCTTGGCATGATTTCTATAGTTGGATGATTTTCCTAATGCTAACCACTCTCCAGAGTGTACTCTGTAAAGTGGCTAGCATTAGTGGACTTTTTAGTGGCATGAGCTCTAGTGTGGTCAGTATGCAGCTGTTTGCAAGAACTAAGATCCTGTTTGTGAGAGTGAGTCTACAGTAGAGAGGGAGGCAGCTTTATGTTAGGAGATGAAATGTTAAAGTATAATTCAACTGAAAAGTTTTCTTGTAGAAGAACTACATGACTACACACCATAAAACTGTGGGTAGACATAACTATGGTAGAGTTAGTAAGACAGATAAAATTGTGGTGATGGAGTGTGAGAATGGACCCTTAAGGTACAAGAAGGTGAACAGAAGTGAGTAGAACAGAACAGGGAGTGTGGATGGATAGAGTCTACAAGAATGTATGGGGTGAGTGAGGCACAGTTAGGAATGGAGAAATGGGCAAGAAGGAGAATATAATAAATGAAGAACAAAAGATGAGGAGTGGGCATTGATAAATATAAGTTGGAAGGAAGGTATCGAAGAATAGGTGATGATTGTAGAGATTGGGTAGGTTTGAGGAGTAGAGGTAGTGAATGGTAGACAAAGATGGAGGAATGATCACTGATACATAGGAGTTGGGAGGTAGGGGAAAATAGGTGAGAATTGATAGTACAAAAAGCAGTAGAGAGCAGCAAAATAGTAATAATAATACAGTAGATAGAAGAAGGCTGAGATAAAAGATGATGATGTGTGGATGGGTAGGTTGTATGTGTGTGAGGGGGGCAAGGTAGACAGTGTATGAGGAGAGGAGAAATGGATGATGATGGAGAAACAGAGATAATTTGGAAGTACAGAAGGGAGATCAGTGTAAAATGTGAGTGGAGAGGGATAGTATTAAGAATTAAGGATGGATAACAACTGGAAAGTGAGAAAGATAACTGACATCAGAGAAAAAGATGATGCAGTTCTGATCACATTTAATTACATCAATGGTATACTGCAGTTAGGATAATGATGGAGAAATAATGGGTGGTAGGGAAGGTTTGAGGAAGAAATTGGGCTTCAATAAACAATTTTCAGTAGTTTCCTCTGAGATTCATTTCTGTGACATTTGTTAGCATATGCAGTGGGTGAAGAAAGGCAAGAAGAAAAGTGTGCTTGGTGATATTTTAGCCTCCAGGGCTGCTGTCATTTACAGAAAGGATTTCTGTTGTTTTAAGAAATTTTATTCTCACACTGGCTTTTGTTTTTCTTTATTGAACTAAAAATTAAATTTAAAAAATAATTTATGAAAGTTGATTTTGATTTTATTGTATATTATTTGGTTAATTACCAAAACCCTTTAAAATTTAATTGACAGTTGCATTAAAACATGTGAACTGCTACATATGTGGGTGTGTTTAAGTTTGCTTCCCAACCACATAGTTTCAAGTTCAGTTTCATTACACTGCACCTTTGGCAAGTATTTTGTAATATAGTTCCAGGTTGACCAAATCCTTGTGAGTGGATTTGATAGACGGAAACCTAAAGAACCCAGTTGTATACATATATTTATGTGTGTATGTGTGTATCTATGAGTGTGTTTATCCCCCAATCACTGGTGTTGGTTTATTTATGTCCCTGTAACTTATCAGTTTGACAAAAAGAGACTAATAGAATAAGTAGCAGGCTTAAAAAAAAAATAAGTGCTGGGGTTGATTTGGTTGGTTAAACCCTTCAAAGCGATACCCCAGAATAGCTGCAGTCAAATGACTGAAACAAGTAAATGATAACAGATATACACACACACACACACACACACACACACACACACACACACACATACATACAGAGTGTTCAGGCTAAATTCGACGGTTTGCAGCTGTCCATGGTCATGTCTTACAACCTTTACAGTATTCACAGAGCATTGTGCAACACTCATGATGTCAGCATTTTGATATCCACCACAAATCATCATGATACAGGCAACTCTTTTCTGATATTCAGATGTCTTTGAGTCCTCCATGTCAGTTAACTTTTTCTTCACTACAACTTTAATCCTTATGATCTCCAACACCATTGACTGTTAACCACTGCATCTAGCTGTTCCTGAAAACGGGAGACAAAAATATTACCAGATTTAGCTCAAACACCCTGTGTATATACATGTGTGTGTTTGTGTGTGTGTGTGTGTGTGTGTGTGTATCTTTTATCTTTGTTTAGTCATTTGTCTGTGGCCATGCTAGGGCACTGCTTTAAAGAATTTTAGTCAAATGATTGACCCCTGTACTTTAGTTTTTTTTAAACCTGGTACTTATTCTATTGATCTCTTTTGCTGAACCAAGTTACAGGAACAAAAACACACCTCTTGACAGTTGGTGATAGAGGACAAACATAGACACAAAGACATACACATGTATATATATTTATGTAGATATGCATATATACAATAGGTTTCTTTCTACCAAATCCATTCACAAGACTTTGGTTGGCTCAAGGCTATAGTAAAAGATAATTACCAAGGTGCCATGCAGTGGGACTGCAGCCAGAACTTATGTGGTTGCCTGCATCTATATATCTATCTATCTATATATATATATATATATATATATATATATATCATCATCATCATCATTATTTCTATGTTCTATGCTGACATGGATTACATGGTTTGACATCATCCACTGGGCCCAGAGACTGCATATATATATTTCGAGTGAGGTCGTTGCCAGTGCTGCTGGACTGGCTCCTGTGCAGGCGGCACGTAAAAGCACCCACTACACTCTCGGAGTGGTTGGCGTTAGGAAGAGCATCCGGCTGTAGAAACTCTGCCAGATCAGATTGGAGCCTGGTGCAGCCTGATGGCTTGCCAGTCCTCAGTCAAATCGTCCAACCCATGCTAGCATGGAAAGCGGACGTTAAACGACGACGATGATGATATATATATATATATATATATATGTATACACGTATGTGTGGCTAGTTATCTAAAAAAAATCAGTTACTTAATTACATATACACACGCACATACAGAGGCACAAGGCACACATGCATGCATGTGTCTACACACACACACACACACACACACAAATATTTGAAACCATGAATCTGAAGTTTAGAAGGATGTCAAATTCTATTCTTGAAATTTTTGTTTTAGTAAAATTCTTCCAGTGACTACTAAAAATGTACAGTGTAATATGATCCTTAACCTACATTAACATGTCACCAACTGGCCTAAATTATATACTCTTATCAACACATCTGCTATACTTGTATTTCTGAGGGTTGCTGACAGAGAAAGAAAGCAAATTCATCGTTTTGGCCTTGATAATATAAGTAATTTGGTAGTAAAACTTCTCTCTCTCTCTCTCGATATATATATATATATGTATATATATAGTAAAATTTCATTCTAATAATAACCAAGTCTGCTTCCTCTGATCTGGTCTCTGCAATCGATGTTTTGGAAGAAAAATAGAATTAAATAAAAGAGACAGAAAAAATAGGAAGGAAAAAAAAAAAACCCCACCAAAACAGCCCCCTAAAATATACTATGCTCCAAATGGTAGCTTAATGAGAAGATAATGGTGAAATAGAGAATTATTGAACTATTAAAGCTAGTCTACCATTCTTAATGTATTTTATGTTATCATCTACAACAAAAACAGATATAACTCCTGATGTTGAATATAGGAGACAGCCTCCAATGCATTATATATATCTATATCTATCTATCTATCTATATATATATATATATATAAGTAGATAAATGTGTGTATGAGTGTGTGTGTATATATACATGTATATGTATACATATTTATGTGTGTGTGCATTTATAT
>NC_068985.1:53952417-53956704 GCF_001194135.2 Octopus bimaculoides | reverse complement strand
ATATATATGGATACACACATACCCATAGGATTCAGTGTCTGCCAGAAAGAAAAATTTATTATGTGAATTAATGGTGATGTAGATTAACACTTAAACTTCAGTGAAGTTGTGTTTATCTTCAATATTTATTTATTCTTTATTGATTGCTGTGAAAGCAATACTGCTTTAAAAAGTCATGTAAAATATTGTGCCAGACATAATTTTACATCTACATTGGAGTGTAACTTGATGTAGCTGTGTATGAAATATCATTAGATTTTCATGGAGACTTCCATGTAACTTAGTGTTGCTGTGCGTAACATGATTAATTTTTCACTAAGTCATTGATGTAACTTGGTGTAGTGGTGTGTAACATTACCAATTTCTTTTGCAGATATTCATGTAACTCAGTGTAGCTGTGTGTAACAATATTAAATTTTCTCATAGACATTGCTGTAACTTGATGTCGCTATTTGTAACATGATTAAATTTTTGCAGATATCGTTGTACCTTGGTGTAGCTGTGTATTGAAGTTTTACAAGGATTTTAATGTAACTTGGTGCAGCTGTGTGTAATTTCTTAGATTTTCACAAGGACATCTATCATTGGTATTCAATAACATACATTAACAATGAAGTCACTTTTGATAAAATTACAAGGGGGTGCTGAAAAATTCCTAGCTTTGGGTAAAAGAAAATACAGGATGATCAGTTAACTATGATTTTATTCAACATACTCGCCACCTAGATTCACACACTTATTGCAGTGGTCCTCCCATTTTCCTAAGCCCTGTAAAAGAACTCAGAAGGTTGGGCCTCCAACCAAGCCTTTCACAATGCCCTTAAAGCCAAGAACTTTTCAGCACCACCTTGTACATTCTCCAGAATTCATCATCCTTTCAATGGACAGAAGAAGTGAATTTGGTATAGCCTTAGTCAAAAAGCAAAGCAAATGTAAAAATTATATATATATATATGTATGTTATTGATCACACATACTCAATGCATGCATTTTGTTTGTTTGCTGGATTCACTGTGAGAGCGTGCTTGGGGACAACCTCTGTTAATACTGTTAATACAGATTATTCTGTCAAATGTAATGCTTTTTTGTTCACTACACTCTCGGAGTGGTTGGCGTTAGGAAGGGCATCCAGCTGTAGAAACTTTGCCAGATCAGATTGGAGCCTGGTGCAGCCTTCTGGCTTGCCAGTCCTCAGTCAAATCGTCCAACCCATGCTAGCATGGAAAGCAGACGTTAAACGATGATGATGATGCTTTATTTTGTAGCTTTGAAATTATGATGATGTGATATTTTATAATGGCATTGAAGGGTAGGTGTAGTAAGGAAGCATATTTGGGCTGGATATGGCCAGTTTAAATGCTAATGGGTTAAAACACCTGGAAGTCATAGACAGTCAAGACATGTTTTGAATCGAATTCAGGAGTGATGGATACCAATATTTAACCATTTTTGTGACAACATCATGTACCTGAATCAAATGGGGAGATGAATTTAATCATTAGTCTATGACTATATGTAAATAGTGTGAGAACTATTTTCTGATGTGCCATGGGCAATGCACATGTAAGATTAAATTCAATAATGAATTAAAAGCAGTGCTAGTGATGTAAACATTATCAACCATACATACTCATTGTATGTGTTTTGTTAGTTTACTAAATTCACTGCAAGATAATGCTTGGATATGATGCCTATTAACATTTGAAAGTCATAGATAGGCAAGACAATTTAGTTTGGATTGAAATCATGAGTGATTGATACCGATGTTCTGCCATATTTTGATTCGAGGCAAGTTACTTAGAAACAGGTGAGGGTTGATGACAGGAAGTGTAGCATTCCATAGAAAATCTGCTTCACTGAATTCTATCTGACTCCTGCAAGCATAGAAAAGTGGATATCAAAACTGTGATGATGATGCCATGTGTGTGAGTGTGTGTGACACCACCTCAAGTATGGGAGTAGTACTTCATTTTGAGTCATTTTTGAGCTTTGTTTAGGGTCAGCACTAGATTAGAGCTGAAGTACTTCCGACCTTCAAGAAAAAGGCTAGTCTTTGGGATGTAGTTTTATGATGTGGAGTTATCAGAAAAGACAATTAGAAATTGCAACATCTAGTATATGTAGTCATTGTAATTTTGTGTTTTCCATGATTAGAGAGTGTGAAGTATAGACCGTTTCCTTGATGTGAAAGATATCAAACAATTGTGTCCCCATTAAAACCTGTTTACAGAGTCTCTGTTTATGGACATAATGATGAATGTCCAGCATATTTAGGTGCTGATGTCTGTGAGTTGTTATAAGTGACAGCAAATAGATTAATAATGCAGTAAAGGAAGAGTCCTGGACACATAATAAAACTTTGGTGTATACTGGAATTAATAGAATGAGAGATGGAGAGAGTCCCTTCAATATACCCTATAATATTATGATTTGACTTAAGGCATTGAACTGGCAGAATTATCAGACTGCTTAGTGGTATTTCATCTGTTTTTATGTTCTGAGTTCAAATTCCACTGAGGTCAATTTTGTGTTTCATCCTTTCAGGGTCTCTCTCTCTCTCTCTCTCTCTCTCTCTCTCTCTCTCTCTCTATATATATATATATATATATATATATATACACACTACATATGTGGAAAATCGGTGTGTGTTTGTTTGTGGCGTTGTTAGCTAACTCCTTCTACATCGTTTTATTGATTTTGATGAAACTTGACATATGAGTAGAACTTATGTCTGGAAACCTCGTGACATACTTAGATTGTTGAAAAAAATTGATGATATGGCCCTTGGAGGAGACCTTTGTATCTATCTCATATAACTACTTGTTTTAAAACACCCAAAGGAAATAACCCATTGCACCTGTACAATATTTGTTTTAAAACACTCAAGGGAAATAACCCATTTCATTGTTTATGTTCGATTACTTTGAATATTGATTTTTTGTGTGTCCTATTTCTAATTTTTGCAGTCAATATCACTTTTATACTTTGACATGTGAGTAGAACTCATGTTTGGAAATCTCTTGACATACTTAGATTCTTGAAAAAAAAATCGATAATAGGACCCCTCCAATGAATCCTACTATCTACTACATATTACTAATATTTTATTTAAACACCCAAGGGAAATAACACATACCACCTGCAGATTTTAGTGAAGTGAACAATATTTGATTCTCATGATCAGCCGACCTAATTCTGCATTTCACTACTCACAGTTTTGAACTGCTAAACATTATTATTGCACTTCCTTAATTTGAATCTTAAACATTAAAGACTTCATTCATACATTTCTATACATACATACTTTTTTGAATGCCCATTACTCCGATAATTCTGTATTTTTACAGTTACGCTTTTTCCATGACAGTAGATAAATTTTTTATTCCACAAGGTATTTGTAGTGGCTTCATACAGGCATAGTGTGGATTCAATCCTCGATTGCCAAATTTCACTTAACATTTCAACAGTGCTTTTCTCACAGTAAAATAAAAAGAAGTTTTTCTCTGAATGACAGTAGTTATACGTTTCCCAGATGCCTTCGCTAAGCAGAATAATGTCTTTGCCTCTCGTCAATTAACGCCAACCTCTCTCACCAACCTCCGACAATCTTTCCCTCCTCCAGAGAGAGAGAGAGAGAGAGAGAGATAGAGAGAGAGAGAGAGAGAGATAGAGAGAGAGAGAGAGAGAGAGAGAGAGAGAGAGGCAATATTAAATTTCTGAGCGAGATGTAAACAGTAGCAATACGGAATCATAAAATATAATTGCCAACTAAATGTGGCGGTTCCATAGAGGATGATGCTACTGTTGTTTTTTTAGCCCCAGGAGGACATCTCCTGCTGGCTAATGACCTGGGTTTCTGGGTAGTAACCTGGGTCGGTGTGTATCACATAAGGCTAGAGATGGAATGATGATTTCTCCTCGCAAATACTAATCGGACACAGACAGTGTGTCGTTAGCCAGCTGGAGGAGATGTCCTTCTGGGGCTAAAAACAACAGTAGCGTCGTCTTCTATGGGACTGCCACATTTAGTTGGCAACTCCGTGTTTTTCTCCTTGTCTCCGTATTCTTTCTGTTGAAGAGCGTAACTCGAAACGTCAAAGACTTTCCGTATTCCCGAGTGTCATACTAATATATACTTTTGTTATTTCCACCACCTGTCCTCGTCTGTTGTTATTATTTGTATATTCTCCCAATTATATATATATATATATATATATATTATTGATCACATATACCCAATGTATGTATTTTGCATATTTACCGAATTCACTGGTCTATAACCTTCAG
>NC_068985.1:53951157-53952032 GCF_001194135.2 Octopus bimaculoides | reverse complement strand
ATATATATATATATACATACATACATACATACATACAGGGTGCAGTGAATAAACTGTCACCTAAATTGTGCAAAAATGAAAATAAGACGGACATCTCATTTTTAACATAGGCAGATGTTAAATGATGATGGTTATGGTATTTACCAAAAATACATAAAAATAACTTGAAATAATAGAGTAAATTTATTCAATAATATCACCATTAGCTTCAACCATGGCCTCCAGACGACTTCAGAATCTCTTGCAACTCTTCTGGATGGTCTCCTTGTTTAAGTTGGTGAAGGCTGCCATAATCCTTGCTTTCAGTTAATCTTTGGTGTTACAAGAAATTTTCTTGGTCTCTCGCTTAAGTGCATCCCACAGATGTTAGAGATGATGTGGTTACAGAAATTGTCTGACAGCCATGACTGGGTTCTCCTGCTTGTATGGCATGGTGCAGAGTCCTGTTGCCAGATATAGGGTCTTTCAGCAGCCACCCTCTTGACCTAAAGCAGCACTGTCTCCTCCAAGCACTTCATGTAGGCCTCTGTGTTGAGTTTGAGGCTATGTAGGAAGTTGAATGGAGACATAATGTCACCATCACTAGTGATCACTCCAAACACCATGATGTTGACAGGATGTCTTCAGATTGATTCATAAACACTCTGAAATGTTTGTATTGGAGCTTCTGGTGTGAATGCCAAGCAGTACATGTCGTTTCCAAATTTCTGGCAGAGTGAATTGCATCATGGTGCTGTTTTTCTCACAGATGGTGCCCAACTGACCCTACTATACTGTGTAGTCAACAAAATCAAAAACAAACAATGCATGTGCATGAAATTAACAATATAAAATGGCGACAATTAACCCATTGCACCCTGTATATATATATATAT
>NC_068985.1:53949374-53950551 GCF_001194135.2 Octopus bimaculoides | reverse complement strand
ATATATATATATATATATATATATATACACACACACATGCATGATAAACTTCTTTCATTTTCTGTCTACCAAGTCCACTCATAAGGTTTTGGTCAAGGACACTTGCCCAAGGTGCTGTATTATAGGACTGAAACCAGGTCCACATGATTAGGAAGCATGCTTATTAACCACATAGCTGCAACTGCTCCTATGTTATCAAATGTAAAATGTTAATAATAAACATATAGAAATACTTTTACCATCAGTGTTTAAAAAAAAAAATTATTTTCTCATTAATATAGATTTCTAATTAATGAATTAATTTTTGTTTGTTATTTGTTTAGGAGATCCAGATATTCCGAGCTGTTGTGCTACCTGAGGAGGAACAAGGACAAACACAGCACCAAGTCATGTGTTTTGTGATGCACTACTTAAAGAATGAATTCATTTCTTCTGATGCCATGTCCAAATTACGTCAGGTTAGTTCTAATCATGTTTTGATTCTTTCCCTATAAAATATTACTAATTTTACTTAGAATATTGTAGTGTAAGCACTTGGCTGGTCCTTGAAGAGTTCAGTCATTCAATTCTCAAATTACTCGTTATCACTGTTTTTATTAGGGACAAGGATGTATAGGTGCAGATGTACATGTGTAAGTGCAGGCATGGAGTGCAAGTGTGACAATAGGTGCAGGCATGACTGTATAAGTGGAAGTGTGACTGTATAGGTGCAGGTGTGACTATGGGTGCATGTGTGACTGTATAGGTGCAGGTGTGGCTATATGGGTGCAGGTGTGACTGTATAGGTGTAAGTATGACAGTATAGGTGCAGGTGTGACTATATAGGTACAAGTGTGGCTGTGTGAGAATAGACATGATTGTGTAGTTTAGAACTTGGCTTCCTAAACACATGATTTTGAGGTTCAGTCCCACCATGTAGCATTATGGGCAAGTGTCTTTCACTATAGCCTAGAGCTGATCAAAGCCTTGTGAATGCATTTGGTAGATAGAAATATATATATACATACATATATATATATAATATATATATATATATATATATATATATATATTTCTGACCGAGACCTTTGGAAATGTGCTGTGCATGAGAAGACCCGGCAAGCCAAGTGAGACCTAAATCCAAGGCCTCTGCCAGGAGTGTAGCCAGCCCACTCATGCGTACCTCTCCTACATTGGA
>NC_068985.1:53941950-53946975 GCF_001194135.2 Octopus bimaculoides | reverse complement strand
AATTTTTTTTCTCCTTGTTTCTCTCCTTATTTCTTTCTATGTTCCTTTCAGTTGAAGAGCGTAGCTTGAAACGTCAAAGACTTTCTCTATTCCCGAGTGTTAAACTAATACATCTATTTGTTGTTTACACCACCTGTCTTTGTCTGTTGTATTTTTTCGTAAATTCTCCCATATATATATATATATATATATATATATATATCTTCGATCTTCATATATATACATATGAATTTGTATGCATGTGTGTGTGTGTGTGTTTGTGTCTCCTTGTTTTTGCATCATATAATTATTGCAAATGAATGTCATTAATTTCCAATATTGTGTGAAAATATCTAGCTGTGTTGAGTGAATTTTTGTTAACCACTTGAATGGCCTGTATATGAGTAATGATATCTGTCTGTATAGCTGTCCTAATTTTGCTGTTTAATGAAAAGGTATGAATGTCACAACATTCAATTTTCCCTTTTTCTTTAAAACTGACACCTACTTATTCTTAGTTAAAAAAAAAAAAGAGTCACTATTTATCTCACATTTTTTTATTTGTTATCTTCTGAAATCACTAATATCCTTGAAAAGTAAAGAAATGATTTTGTTTTTAAAATTTTTTTTCCAGAAAAATTCCAGAGCAATTCGTACCCCAGAAGATGACAAGGGTCGAGAGATCCACAATCACGACCTCATCATTTACTTAGATCAATCCCATTTAATCAGTCCATATATTTATAATATTTGCCGAGATGCAAATGACAAGATTTTTGCGCAAGATGTTGACCTGAGAATCATTTCCCGTTGTAAGTAATACCATTATTTGTAAACACTTCTGTATTGCTTTTTTTTTGGTACTCTTTAACTTCCATTTAAGATACAATACTACTTTGGACTGCATCAGTCAACCAGCCATGAAACACATGATATTGCAAGAATTGTACTAACATTGTTTACATTCATTTTAAGGGAAGTAATGCAAGGGAGAAACCTCTAAACCCTTCTTCTATCATTCGTGTTATGTAATTGGATCATTACAGGACTTGGCTATGATTAAAATACTTACTGTATTTACTCATGAATAAGTCTGAGGGAAAAGGCTAAAATTATAAATGGTAAGCATTTTGTACCTAGTTTTAATGTTAAATTGTTGGGTGCAACTTGCTACAAGTAAATATTGATAACTCTAATTGGCTAAGTCCACCAAACTATAAATAGTTATAGTTCTCCTCTCTAAGCTATAACCTCATAGTAGTTCATGGTTTGAAACCCCACTGTGAGAAACGTTAATTGTGATATAGCAGCATTGTATCTAAAAGGAAAATTATCTCTCATTGGTGTCTGGAGTTGTTGAGTATTTGATTCTGTAGATCTTGTTTATATGTTTTATACAGCAAAACATTAGGACTACAGGAATCAATGCATATGCTTTAAAGATGGCTGTAATGTTCTATTTAAAAAACTGTTCTTAATGTTTTTTTTTCTTTTAGTCAGGAGCAAAGGCAATGCGAATGATCCTTTACAGGACCACTGAAACTGATGGGTGGGAGGGAGGAAAGAAGGTATACTCAAACTGGAGACCTGGTCTGAATGTTTACAACAGAGTGGACTCTATTAAAGGTACCTGAGGTGACAGGTGATGGAATAAGTCTACCACCTGAGTAGTATATGGTGGGACTTGAACTCAGAATGCAAAAATCCAGAACAAATACCACAAGGCATTTGCCTTGACATTCTTATTGTTTTGCCATTCCCCTGCCTTGGATTGGTATTTTTGTATTGTCCTGAGAAGGTTAAGCACAAAGTTGACCTTGATATGGACTTAGAACACAGAGGGTTGGAAGAAATACCACAAGGCATGTTTCTGACACTTTAATGACTCTGCCAGCTCAGCACCTAAATGTTTTTAAAATTATCTTTCTGCTTGCATTAGCCCTTTAGCATTTTAAACTGGCCATATCTGGCCAAAATATTCTACCTTTTTGCCTCACTTCTTGGCTATATATAGGCACAAGCATGGCTGTGTGGTAAGGAGCTTGCTTCTCAACCTCAAGGTTCTGGGTTTAGTCCCATTGCATGGCACTTTGGGCAAATGTCATCTATTATAGCCTTGGGCTGACCAATGCCTTGTGAGTGGATTTGGTAGATGGAAACTGAAAGACGCTTGTCATATATATAAATATATATATATAGATACACACACACACACACATATATATATATATATATATATATATATATATACAGACATATATATGTGTGTGTCTGTATTTGTCCCCCACTACCGCTTGATAAGTGTTGATATGTTTACATCCTCATAATTTAGAGGTTCAGCGAATGAGTCTGATAGAATAAGTACCAGACATCAAAAAAAAAAAATAAATAAATAAGTGCTGGGGCTGATTCATTCCACTAAAAATTCTTCAAGGCAGTACCCCAATATGGCCACAGTCTAGTGACTGAAACAAGTAAAAGATAGAAGTTAAAAGATACCTGTTTTACGTTCAAACTGGCCAGATCTGGCCTCTCACACCAAACCGATAGTGCTATTCTAAACATAAAAAAAATTTCATCATTGAAATCTCATGGCTATGAGATAATGCATCATTAACTGAAAACAGTGAATAAATAAGCCTTACATTTGACTGACTAATCTGAATACTAAAGAGTTAAATAACTCTAAATTATATTTTGATATAGTGAAGGTACATGGCTCAGTGGTTAGAGTGTTGGGCTTACAATTGTGAGTTTGTGTGTTTGATTTCTGGGCCAGGCTGTCTGTTGTGTTCCTAAGTAAGACACCTTATTTTCACATTGATCCAGTTTACTCGCTGTAGAAATGAATTGCAACATCACTGGTGTCAAGCTGTATTAGCTTTTGCCTTTCCCTGGGACAACATCAGTAGCATGGAGAGGGGAGACTGATATGAATGGGCATCTGCTGGTCTTCCACAAACAAACTTGCACAGACTTGTGCTTCAGAGGGGAACTTTCTAGGTGCAATCCCATGGTAATTCAAGACAGAAGGGGTATTTTATATTTTAATACTCTTTTACTCTTTTACTTGTTTCAATCATTTGACTGCGGCCATGCTGGAGCACCGCCCTTAGTCGAGCAAATCGACCCCAGGACTTATTCTCTGTAAGCCTAGTACTTATTCTATCGGTCTCTTTTTGCTGAACCGCTAAGTTACAGGGACATAAACACACCAGCATCGGTTGTCAAGCGATGTTGTGGGGGGACAAATACAGACACACAAATATATACACACACATACATATATATATACATATATACGACGGGCTTCTTTCAGTTTCCGTCTCCCAAATCCACTCACAAGGCTTTGGTCGGCCCGAGGCTATAGTAGAAGACACTTGCCCAAGGTGCCACGCAGTGGGAATGAACCCAGAACCATGTGGTTGGTAAGCAAGCTACTTACAGCCACTCCTTATCATTTTAATCTTTTGTTTCTTGTCTAGTTTTAGGCTAAGATTCCACTTCACCACCTAAATGTTTTTAAACTATCTTTGTATTTATTTGCATTAATTAACCTTAGATTATATTTTAATCTTGATTTGCCATTTTTTCTTTCTTCTGTTCCTTCTCCAGCTTTAGGGAAAGATTACAATGTAATGAAGTCTGCCACCAAACAGTATATACCATCCAAATATCCCCGATGTCGGGACATATCAGACTCTTTAAAACCATGTTCCTGCCAATTTGAAATCTGCATTGGTTGGTACCCATGTGGCTTGAAATACTGCCGTGGGAATGATTCCCTGGGACATTTGGTCAGCTACAGATGTGGTATCAAAACATGTCGAAAGTGCCATATCTTTAAACATTATGAAATGCAGAAAGCCAATTGCATGTGGGACTACTAGATACTACTGCAACACTTCAGTGCACCTTACTGCTGCTAACCAGTGTTTCCAGTTTTGATCCTGTAATTCTTTATACACTGGTGATAGTGCCTTCATCTTGGATTTTTTTTAAGAAAAAAAGAAACAAAACATTTTTCTTTGTTGGATTAAGGAAAGAAAAGACTGAAGAAAAAAAAAAGTCTCAGAAAGATATTGTAAAAAGTAAAATGGAAAAAAATTGGTTATTTATAGTTTTTCGTTGCTCTTCTGTGTGAATGCCACATGAGGAAGAATTATAAATTAGATACTTTATCCATGTGTGTGTGTGTGTGTGTGTGTGTGTGTGTGTGTGTGTGTGTGTGTGTGTGTGTGTGAGAGAGAGAGTGTGTGTTTGTGCAACAATTTTTG
Organism: Octopus bimaculoides; assembly: GCF_001194135.2. Lineage (NCBI taxonomy): Eukaryota > Metazoa > Mollusca > Cephalopoda > Octopoda > Octopodidae > Octopus > Octopus bimaculoides. Next base: position 53,942,719 of record NC_068985.1, on the reverse strand, counting down.
TATATATACACACACATGCATATATGTCCACAGATATATATATAATGTATCTGCATATATGAGATGTACAAGCATGTTCATTAATGTGTGTTTGTGTGTGTGTGTATGTGAGAGTGAGAGAATGTGTGTGTTTATTTGTATGCAAGAATTTCTATACATTCACACATACACACATGCTCTTGTCCACAAGTAAATGATGCATTTGCAAATATAGAACATGTACAAACATGTTCATTAATGTGTGTGTGTGTGTGTGTGTGTATATATATGTGTGTGTATGTGTGTGTGTAAATATATTTATATGTGCATGCTTGCATTAATATCTGCATACATGCATACATAATACACATATATACATATTTTGAGCAATACATACATGCATGTATTTATGCATATATATATATAAACATATCTCTACCTGTTTTTTTTTTTTACATATGTGCATCTCCTTATATGCATGTGTATGATTCTCTTTGGATGGCTCTATGTCTTCTGTATATATGTATGTATGGTATTTGCCTTACAACTTCAAAAACAAGTCAGTTTTTTTAAAAAAATTTTTCCCCTGTTACTATTTACCTGTTAGACTAGACCAAACTATTTATATTCCGCTGGTGGTAAGTAGGTTTTTTTACTTTCTTCTCAATATCTTCAAACAAAAACAATCAGTGTCAACTATTGTTTGCTCCATTGGATAAATTTTTAGAACTGTACACTGTTAATGTTCCTCCTCCTACCTCCTCTTTCTCATTCTTTACCCCCCCCCCCC
>NC_068985.1:53937893-53941931 GCF_001194135.2 Octopus bimaculoides | reverse complement strand
TCCCTTCTACCTTCTCAGTATTCTTTTTTTCCTCTGATTCTTTCAGGTTTATCTTTTACTATTCAATTTCAGTAACAAAAAAAAAAACAACAACTAAACTATTACATTCTTAACTCAGGTTCTAACAGCTGTACATTATCTTGTACAGCATGTTTATGCAAACTAGACTTTAGTATACACCTCATGTGGTGGCTTAGTAACATTTTGGTTAAGCTACATGTAGTTGTTGAACTAGATTTTGGTTATGACACATGTTGTAGCTGAGTAAGACTCGTTGTGTCACATGTTGTGGCTCAGTAAAACTTGGGCATAATATGGGTCATAACTAAGTGAAAGTTCAGTTATGCCTCATGTAGTGACTAAGCAAAACTTTAGTCATGCTACATGACAAAACATGATTTGGTCATGACACATGTGGTAGCTGAACAAGACTATGGTCATATACATGTTATGTCTGAGAAAAACTTAGCTCAGTTATGTTTTCATAGCTCAAACCTAGTTCATGTCATATGTAGCAACTGATTACAACTCCTTAAAAAAAAACACATCCACACACACAAAACTGAATCTGCCACATGTTTCTATAAACTACCATTAAATTTTAACATCACATGTACTTGATCAAATCTTTGTATATGCCTCATAATTGTTTTATAAGCTGAGACTTAGTTTAAGCTTATCTCCTTTACCCTGCATGAAATAAAGTAAGCCATATGTTTCTATAAGGTTCTCTAGACTCCTCCAACACACTAATAGTTGTCTGTTGTTCTACATTAAAGACATTTATCTCCCCTGCTCTCGGTGGCTTCAACCTACTTGACCTCTCTTGGTTTTATCATTCCTTCCACACTAACTGACACAGCTGATGTAGTGATTGAATGTTTTTTCTATTCTGAACTGTCAGTACCAGTTAGTGCCTCTGCCCTACCTCCACCTGTCAGTATTCAATTCCATGATCGATGTACCGACACATTAAATCATCCCATATACATTTTCTCACCTTCAAATTTAGCTCTTATTCTGTTGATACTGTCATGGCTCTGACTCCAGACAATGAAGGCAATCCACTTTACATCTTCCTATTGTACAACACATACACCACTGCGAACCTTTGGTATTTCTAGTTAACTAATTGATCAGAGATCAACTCTCTATTCTGATTACCATTGGTAGCAAATGCGCTTGCTCTAACTGAGATCATTTTCTTTGGCTATGTAAGCTAAACTCACTGTCCTCAAATCTCCAAATGGTTCATTTGTGGTTGTGTTGCATCATTACAAGTGAAGAATTCTGTTAAGCAAACCTGGTAGAAGTCATCCAACATCTACCATTGCAATACTTATCAGGAAAACAAAGGATGCTTTTTGACATTCTACAATCTGCAAAGATGTTCACATCTCAAACCGTTGCTTATTCTTCTGGTCGTTTGTCAAGATATACTTTCTTGCTCACCACTCCTCAATGAGCACTGGTTCTATACTTCCAATGATAAAACATCCACATTTACAGACTACTTTCGCTTCTAAACTCCCAACTGCAGTGGGAATGAATTCTCTTTCTCCAATTCTCTTTCTCCAATTCTCTTTCTCCTTACCATCTCTTTCACCACCATTTCAGCTCTTACCAAATGGTAAAAATTTCTTCACTTTCTCCAACTCAACAAAATGGCTAATCCTTGACAGTGACCATTCCATCATTCTTAAAGTATACACTCTACAGATAAATTCTTAGCTTTTATTCCAACTAAATCCTTATTTTTTTCTTCACTTTAAGTTTTTCACTCCCTCTTAAGTTACCCACGCCAATAGTGAATGTCCCTTCAATCTCTTCCTATCTCTCTCTCTAGTGGCCAACACTATGCTAATGATTTTTGAATCTCTCTCTCTCTCCCCCATAAAGTGACCACTGCCACCACCCCTCTGGTGTCTCTCTCTCCCCACCTGAAGTGTCCACTTCTGTGGGGCTATCCTCTGAGTTTCTGTCTTTCTCCCAACAGTAACCACCACTAGCATATCTCTCTCTCACTCTTTAAGTGATCACCTTGTTCTCACTCACTCCTAAATGACCACCGCCAACCATAGTGGTGTCTGTCAAGTCTCTCTCTCCACTCTTAAATGACCATCACCAACTATGATGGTGTCTGTCATATTTTTCTCTCTTTCCTTACTAGTGTTTTTCAAGTCTCTTTCTCTCCACTCCTGAATGACCATCACCAACAATAATGGTGTCTCTCATATCTCTCTCTCTTTCCCTACTAATGTCTTTCAAGTCTCCTTTTCTCCCCACCTACAAAGTGACTGCCACCACTCTAGGATGACTCCACTATAGTGCTCCACTCCTCCTCCTAAGTGTTCACCATTACAGTGTCCTTTGTGTGCTACTCCCCATCCTAAGTGATCACCACTCAGTGATTATACAGCCAGGTCTAGGGGAGTTGGGGCTTCTTCTATATCACACACCAATGGTTTTTTTTTGATGGTTTGGTGATGTCTTCTCTGTTATTCCTTCTGTACATTAAAGCAGTTACTTCCATTTACACACACCTACTCAAAAGATACCCCCCTTTTATTCCCTTACCCTTTACACAACCCACATGCATTTACACAAACATCAGTCACACACAACATGAACACCTCATGCCAGACTTGCTCTGTCCCTTTGAATACTTTGTCTCCTTTAACAGCAACAAGGCACAATCATTCTCTCTATATATATCAAGGAAACTGTCTTGTATTTATCAGTCTTTACATGTCAACAACACACAATTAGAGCCCTTAACTCCCTTCAAATGCTAGGTCTCTCAACCTATTATAGGAACCTTGCACTCACTCTCACACACACACACACACACGCCAATGCTAAAACTACGTTGCTTAGTTTTTCTCCTCAGAGTAGAAAAAATTTAGTTCTTATCAATCAATGACCCTCTCTATAATACCCCAAATACGACTATATTGAAATACTACACTTAAACCTGGAGCAGTGTTTCCTGCTGTACACATGCAAACATCTTTGAGCACAGCCAAAATACACGCACCTTGAAGTACTACTCATAAATCTGGGGCAGTGTTCCTACTGTACACACACAAGCATCTTTGAGCACAATCAAAATACATTCACCTGGAAGTACTGCTCAGAGATCTGGGGTAGGGTTCCTGCTGCATACATGCAAGCATCTTTGATCACAGCCTGAGAAGGGAGGTAGTTTGACTGATTGGCAAAGATGCACCAACATGCTACACTCCTGAATTCACAGACAAACAGTTTCTTCTCTCTGTACCTTCTTGCATTTCAATACTAAGCTCTTCTCAACTATCTAGTTGTGTGTCTTTCTCCATCTAATATCACTTGATGCACCCCTCTGTTTTTCTCCATCTCCTGTCAAGCCCCACTATGACCTCCTACCTCTAGATCCTATACTAAAGCAGTTTACCTAATCTCCACACATCTTCACTCCTGAAGTTCAACCCATTCTCCTCGTCCCCCTAATTGTTTGTCCTGCAGAAATCAACCTACAGAAATCTAAACTGAATATCAACCATATTATTTCACCAGTCTGGGAGATCCTACAAAAGCCTGAGGTGCTGCCCCTCCTCACCTAAATAACAGTTATAACATATAAAACAAACCTGACTTGGTTTTATTAACAAACTACAGCAACATTTCACCTTTGTTTATGCCACATCTTTCTATGGATGATTAAAACTTGTTTTGTTTTTTTTCTATCATGTTTCTATAAAACTGTCTCTCTTGTGTTATCTCTTCCAATTCCACTTCCTTTTGTGTAATTACTGGACAAATATAACAGGTTTGCTTTTGTCAAAACAGGAATGAAACCGACCGTTATGTTTGTATAAGTGTGTGCATGTGTTTGTGTTTCTTGAAGATCCTGTGTCTAACTTGTCAGATGCTCTGTAAGGGACAAGGGCATTCTGGTCATAACCACCAAACCCAACGAGTAAAAAAGTATATATGTGTGTGTGTACATGTGTTTATATATATATATATATATATATATATATATATATATATATATAT
>NC_068985.1:53934402-53937584 GCF_001194135.2 Octopus bimaculoides | reverse complement strand
TATGTGTATATATGTCTCAAAAAGTATTTCTTTGGCAATAATATTTTAGAGAAAATATAAATGCTTTTACTGTTTTTTTTATTTTCTATTTTAATATGTTAATTAATTGACCAATTTAGACACAGACTTACATTATTGGTCTACCTTTTATTTTCCCTATTTGTTTCTTCCCATCCCCAAACTAATCTACAGAGTTTATACTCCACATTCAACTAATTCAATTTAACTTGGTTATTTTATCTTTCCAAACAGCAATGCCAAACATTATTTAAAACTTTCAGCAGTATATATTCTAAATAATGGCAGTGCTCCATCATGGTCACAGTCTCTTGCTGAAACAAGTCAAAGCAAAAGTATAGTCAGCTCTTTGAAAGGGCAGGTGTAAGGAAGAGCATCCAGTTGTAGAAACCAAACTAAAACTGAGACACTGGAGCAATATGAATATTGTAGTTCATGAAATTAATTCTTCTAATTCTTCCTTTTCTGGATACGCTTCCAATAGCACTAAAGGAAACAAAATCTTCAAAGCAATTTGGTTCTTGCTACTTCTAAGGTTTCTTTAAAGTAAGAGATTTATGGCTTCCACATTGGTCACCCTACATTAAGATTTCTTCTTGTTTTAAAATTTAGATAAGTTAATCAGTGGATCAAGGTATTAATATATTTGATTTTAGAGAGGTAAGAGGTATATACTCAGAGAGCGTCCAGTGATAGAAACTATGCCAAAACTGAGGCATTGGAGCAAGAAGTGGTTCTCTGATCCATTGGAGTCAATCTGACTATCCTACCTATGTTAGCAAGGAAAGCAGATGTAAAATGATGATAATGATAGAGTTGTGTGAGTAGAGAGGATATCATGCGACTGGATGAAAGTGATGTTTTCTGTTTTATCTGCACTGTGATCATGGCTAAGATATTACACTCTCTGACTTTAACCAATATTTGAGTCAATGCAGTCACTCAAATTGCTAGAAATAACAATGAAATCTATCTGGAATTAAAACCCAACCATCTTAAAAAAGGAAGAATACATTGTGTAATGTAGTCCTTGACACATTATGTCTCAACAAAAGATGGTGAGGAGAGAAAAAAATCATTTGCTTCTTGGTGAATTGTTGTCAAAGGAAACAGATAGACACTACCAGATTTTATATTAAAATTAAGTCTGCTTCTGCAATAGATTTTCAATATCTCCTGTAGGTATGTTTTTCATATCCGCCATTTAAAGTATTTTTATTCTTGCTCTGTAAAGAGATATTTGATGAAATACTTGAAAAAGTAAAAAAATTTTTTTAATTCTCTTTAGTAAAATTGTCACTAATGGTGACATAAGGAGTGGCTTTTACAAAACCATGGTGTAAATGTACTTTCTGCAGTTAACAGTAATAAAAGTTTGAGTGGATGTATCTGCTTTCCACATTCAAAGGGTTAAAAATAGATTGTAGTGAGGAGTGAGTCTAAGATTGATAGTAGGAGACAACTTAAGACCTGTTTCAATATTATCAGGTGTCATTACAGTGGTGAGCTGACTGAATTGTTAGCATATCTCATGAAATGCTTCATGGTATTTCATCTGTCTTCACATTCTGAGTTCAAATTCCACCGAGACTGACTTTGCCATTCATCGTTTTGGATTGATAAGAAACGTCAGTTGAGTACTGGGATTGATGTAATTGACTTATCCCCCTACCCGAGATTGCTGGCCTTGTGCCAAAATTTGAAATCAGTATTATCAAGCATCATTGTTTGACCAACATTGGGAAACCTAAGATTACTAGAGAAATATATAGGATTATAGTGAATAACTATTAAGTGGGCAGCAAGTTGACAAGTTTGGAAATTACCACTATAGGCACACTATAACTTGTTTTGTCTAGGAATTAACTCTAGAGGCACACTATGATGTGTTATTTCTACAAACTATCATTACAGACATACTATATGTTAAGTAGGGTATAAAGTGATTTGGTACAGCAGTTTTAGTACTGTAGATTCAATGCTGACTTAGTTGACATCTGATGTTTTAACATTTCTCTCGTTCTCTCTCCCACCCTCTGTGTCACTTTATGTGTAAGAGAAAAGTGAAAATTAATCAAGTTCAATTAATAAATTGTAATGTCTGTCTGTCTGCCTGTCTGTCTGTCTCTCTCTCTCTCTCTCTTTCCATCTCTGTATATTTCTGCATATAAGTGTATGCGTACATGTTTGTCTCCAGCACCAAAAAAGTACTGTCACCAAAACAGTTGGATATCCAGTCAGTCATGCCAAATTGTCAGTGTCCAAATGGCTGAACTCAACCATCACCATGTTAAGTATGCTTATTTACACTATAAACACATCGTGTAGTATGTATATAGGTTCTCACTATAGACATACCTTATGTTGTTGTTTTGCCCAAAGTCAAACCTGATCTAGAAGACCCACATCAAAAGCCATTTCAATCATGACCATCCTGTATTTTTGCAGGCATATTGTACCCTGAACTATATTATTTGATGTGTTAATAATAGAATATATATATGATCTCTTCAGACCTCCTTTTCATTGTAATAATATTGATGGTGGTAGCCTTGAAATTTTACACCCAACAAAGAAAAGAAGTTTCTGGGAGGTGTTTTGGTTGGTCGATATCTGTTTTTCTGCAGCTAAAAAGAAGAGAGATGATGCAGTCATCTGATGACAGTTGAGAATTTCTCACAGCACTGGTTGTTAAGTGGTGGTAGGGAACAAACACACACACACACACACACACACACACACACACACACACACACACAACAGGCATCTATATAATTTCTATCTATCAAATCCACTCACAAATCTTTGGTCAGCCCAAGGCTATAGTAGAAGACACTTTGAACCTGAAACCATGAGATTGGGAAGCAAGCATCTTATCACACAGCTACACTTGCACCTACTTTTAATTCTTTTTTTAACCAAGAGTGAACTACATGAGTGAAATGAGAAAATCAGAGCCTCATTGATTTCTTAAAAGAAATCAGTGTTTGTTATCTGACCAGGTGATTTGCTCTAGCTGTGACCATCCTGATTTTGTGCCAGTACTGTTACATCACATACTTCTGATTTTTCATGATTCACTGATTTAGCTCTTTCTTGATTGATATCAATGGGGTTGCAAAGACAACCTTCCAAAAAAAAAAAAAATAGAATCGATGCATGCA
>NC_068985.1:53931614-53934372 GCF_001194135.2 Octopus bimaculoides | reverse complement strand
CACACACACACACACACACACACACACACACACACACACACACACACACACACACACACACACACACTTTCAATTATGAATTAAAAGCAGTGCTACTGTTGTAAACATTATTGACTACACATACTCAATGTATGTGTTTTGCCTGTTTGGCAGTTTGCTGTGGTATAACGCTTTGGAGATGACTACCCAGTGCTATGAGGAAGCCATCCCAAAAGCACTATACCACAACAAACCAGCAAACAAGCAAAGCACATACATTGGGTATGTGTGTTTGATAATACATGCATACATATATATATATATATATATATATATATATATATTACAAACACACGCCATCATAATCATCATCATTTAATGTTTGTTCTTCATGCATGTATGAGTCAGACAGTTTGACAAGATTTGATCAACTGCAGAGCTGTGTCAGACCCTAATGTCACTTTTGGTACGGTTTCTACAGCTGGATGCTATTCCTAACATCAGCCACTTTACAGTGTATCCTTGCTGCTGTTTTTGTGTTACCAGCATTAGTGAGGTCACCAAGTATCTGCAAGTCAAAGAGAAGAAAGGAAAAGGAAACTGCCCTGTTGACAGAGTGGGAATGTAAGTGAGAGATGGGGAGATGAAGTCTAAAGTATGGTAGAAGGACAAGCATAGGTGTCTTGTAATAGAAGAGATACACGTCTACCTTGCATTATTTGAGGATGAGTGGGAGTAGCTGGAAGGAAGATAAAGATGGGGTGCCAGAGTGTACTCTCAAGGTATAAGAAGGTGAGTATAAGGGAGGATATAGAGGAAGATCAGGAAGGAAGGAAAGGTAGATTATTTCATAAGAGTGTAGCAGATGATTAGAGATGGATGTAGTGAGTGGTGAACAAGAGTGGCACTATCATAAATCTTTAGATCAGTGAGTAGGATGGTGATATTCCAGGTGTGAGAGGGGAGGAGATGAACAGTGGCAGAGATGGAGGTCAGAGGTATATGAGGATGGCTATAGAGAGTGGAATGACAAAGATATGTGGCATCAATGGCAGATACGAGCAAGTGTTGAGAATGATAGCAGATGGCAGAGGTGTTAAAGATGAGGTATAGCAGACTTAATATGTAACTCAGAGGAAGAGATAACTGAAGGTACTAAAAATAAAAAAATGATTGGTGGAAAGCAGAATGGGTGGAGATGATAATGAGACTGCGGGATAGAGTTTAAATGGAAGCTGTTCTATTGTGAATAAGGAGGTAACTGGTAGTGCCAAGAATGGATGAAATATGCTGATTCTTTTCTAATATGATTACGATAGCTAGATAGTGCCATAGTTTGAAGAGTGATAGATGTTAGGAAGATGCGATGTGGGAAAAAGCTTGATGTAGGCAGATTGGGTGCAGGGCCCAGTACATACAGGTATAAGCATAATGATTTTAGGGCCTCACTTTTGCCATGACAGATGGGTTTTCTCGAGCACAGTGATGTGTCCATCCTCTCAGTCCTTTGTTGTCTCTTCTATGAGGCTCAACATCTTGAGATCAGCCTTCTTCATTCCATATCTTTCTGGGTTTCCCTCTTCTACAAGTTACACCCCCTTTAAGTGATTGGCACATTATTATACAACTGTCCTCATCCATATACATCACATGACCAAACTATTGCAGTTATGAAAACTCTGTAGAAGCTGAGCCTCTGTGTGTGTGTGTATAATGCTTGTAGTAGTCATACAACAAGTATTTAAATCACCCAATAGAACAAGAGTACTAAACAAATGCACCAATCAAAAGAAGTTAAATTGTCTTTCTGTTTGTCATTAACAAGGCAGTAATCCTTGAGTTTCATATATTTCTCTGTGTGTGTGTAGACATACACAGACACAAGAAAATACATACATCATCGACCACGCTTGTAGTTATATATATGTTGTATGGAGTTAAATTTTAATGTATGATGTTAATAAAGATATATGTGGCTGCATCTGATATACATAAATACATATTTATATCTCTCTCTTCCCCACTTTCTCTCTCTCTCTCTCTCTCGATATATATATATATAAAATGGAATTATGTCTTTATTTAGACACAATGTCAGCGAGTCAATTGCTTCCCTTGCTTTATTATTGTTGCCTCCATACATACCCCCGCAACCTACAAGATAGAAACTGCTAATCTCTGATAAACCTTCTCTTTTTCTTTTTGTTTCTTCCTTAACAACAACAACAACAACAGTATTAACATAAACACTGTATTTATGTAAGAGTAACATAAATAAATCAATGACCAAAGCAAGGATGGTGAAAGAGGTTTAATTTTTATTCAAAGAATTCTGAAGTTCAAACATCGTAAATAAAACAAAATGATATTTTTACTCTTTATTAAAAATTATCTTTCATGGTGTTTCATTCAATTTTCTATTATTATTTTTATTATTATCATCATCAGTATTATTATTACAAAAGCAGTGAGCTGGCAGAATCATTAGCATGCTGGCCGAAATGCTTAGCAGCATTTTATCCATCTTTACATTCTGAGTTCAAATTCCATCAAGGTCGACTTTGCCTTTCATCCTTTTGGGGTTGATGAAATAAGTACCAAACATCGTAAATAAAACAAAATGATATTTTTACTCTTTTTTTACTCTGGGGTTGATGTAATCGACTGTCCTCCTCGCCCAAAATTTCAGGCCGTGTGCCTATAGTAGAAAGGATCATTCTTATTATTATTGAAAGAATTGTTAGCACATCGGGCAAAATGCTTAGCAGTATTTTGTCCA
>NC_068985.1:53929454-53931245 GCF_001194135.2 Octopus bimaculoides | reverse complement strand
GAAAGAAGCCCGTCGTATATATGTATATATATATGTATATGTGTGTTTTTGTGTGTCTGTGTTTGTCCCCCTAGCATTGCTTGACAACCGATGCTGGTGTGTTTATGTCACTTAGTGGTTCGGCAGAAGAGACCGATAGAATAAGTACTAGGCTTACAAAGAATAAGTCCTGGGGTCGATTTGCTCGACTAAAGGTGGTGCTCCAGCATGGCCTCAGTCAAATGACTGAAACAAATAAAAGAGTAAAAGATTATTATTGAAGTGGTGATCTGGCAGAATTGTTAGCACATTGAAGAAATTGCGTAGTGATATTTCGTCGGTTTTTACATATTTTAGTTCAAATTCTGCTGAGGTTGACTTAACCTTTCATCCTTTGAGGATTGATAAAATATGTAGCAGTTGAGCACTGGGGTTGAAGTAACCAACTTACCGCCTCCCCCAAAATTGCTGGCCTTGCACCAAAATTTGAAATTATTATTATTATTAAGGTGGTGAGCTGGCAGCATCAGCGTGCCAGACAAAATTCCTAGCAGCATTTCATCTATCTGCTGAGTTTGAATTCTGCTGAGATCGATTTTTGTCTTTCATTTTTTTTTTGGGGGGGGGGGTTGATAAAAGAAGCAACAATCAAGTATTGGGTTCAATGTAATTGACTCACCCCTTCCCTCAAAAACTGCCGGTCCTGTGTCAAAATATGAAACAATTATTAATATTAAGGCAACAAGCTGGCAGAACCAAGATCAACTTTGCCTTTTATCTTGTCAGGGGTCACTAAAATAAGGCACCAATCAACTAATGGATTCTTTGTAAATGACTATCTCCTTTCTTCCCAAATTATTGCCCTTGTTCCAAAATTTAAACATGATTAAAAAGGGAAGCTGGCAGAATTGTTAGCATATTGGACAAAATGTGTAGCAGTATTTCATCCGTCTTTATGTTCTGAGTTCAAATTCTGCCAAGGTCGACTTTACTTTTTATCCTTTCAGGGTTGATAAAATAATACCAGTTTATCTCTGGGGGGTCAATGTAATTGATTTATTCCCTCACCTGAAATTGCTGGCCTTGTGCTAAAATTTGAAACCACCATCATCATCATTATCATTATTAAGGTGGCGAGCTGGCAGAATTGTTAGCACATTGGGTGAAATGCTTAGTGGCATTTTGCCTTTCTTTGTGTTCTGAGTTCAAATTCTACCAGGGTCAACTTTGCCTTTTAACCTTTCAGGGTTGATAAAATAAGTACCAGTCATGTACTGGGTTGATGTAATCAACTATCCTCATCACCCAAAATTTCAGGTTTTGTGCCTTTAGAAGGAATTACCCTTTTTCTCTTTTACTTGTTTCAGTCATTTGACTGCGGCCATGCTGGAGCACCACCTTAAAGGGTTTTTGTCAAGGAAATTGACCCAAGGACTTATTCTTTGTAAGCCTAGTACTTATTCTATTGGTTTCTTTTGCTGAACCGCTAAGTTATGGGGACATAAACACACCAGTATCAGTTGTCAAGCAATGGTGTAGGGAACAAACACACACACATACACACACAAATATCATCATCATCATCATCATCATCATCGTTTAACGTCCGCTTTCCATGCTAGCATGGGTTGGACGATTTGACTGAGGACTGGTGAAACCAGATGGCTACACCAGGCTCCAATCTGATTTGGCAGTGTTTCCACAGCTGGATGCCCTTCCTAACGCCAACCATTCAGAGAGTGTAGTGGGTGCTTTTACGTGTCACCCGCACGAAGGCCAGTCAGGCGGTACTGGCAACTGCCACGCTCATCA
>NC_068985.1:53925912-53929243 GCF_001194135.2 Octopus bimaculoides | reverse complement strand
GAAATTGACCCAAGGACTTATTCTTTGTAAGCCTAGTACTTATTCTATTGGTTTCTTTTGCTGAACCGCTAAGTTATGGGGACATAAACACACCAGTATCAGTTGTCAAGCAATGGTGTAGGGAACAAACACACACACATACACACACAAATATCATCATCATCATCATCATCATCATCGTTTAACGTCCGCTTTCCATGCTAGCATGGGTTGGACGATTTGACTGAGGACTGGTGAAACCAGATGGCTACACCAGGCTCCAATCTGATTTGGCAGTGTTTCCACAGCTGGATGCCCTTCCTAACGCCAACCATTCAGAGAGTGTAGTGGGTGCTTTTACGTGTCACCCGCACGAAGGCCAGTCAGGCGGTACTGGCAACTGCCACGCTCATCATATATATATGATGGGCTTCTTCCAGTTTCTGTCTACCAAATCCACTCAGAAGGCTTTGGTCGGCCCGAGGCTATAAGACACTTGCCCAAGGTGCCAAGCAGTGGGACTGAACCCAGAACCATGTGGTTGGGAAGCAAACTTCTTACCTCACAGTCATGCCTGCGCCTATATTATTACTAAGATTATTATTATTATTATTATTATTATTAAATTGGCAAGCTGGTAGAAACATTAGCACGCTGGATGAAATGCTTAGTGGTATTTCACTCGTCTTTATGTTCAGAGTTTAGGGTCAATAAATTAAGTACCAGTTGAACACTGGGGTCAGTGTAATTAACTCATCCCCTCCCCCAAAATGGCTGCCCTTGTGGCAAAATTTGAAACTATCATTATTATTATTGTTATTATGTTTAAATAACATGGTAAAATGGAAGTTGTACTTTGATATGTCATTAACTCAGTTCTTGACTAGAGCTTATTTTACTGACTCTCTTGTGTCAATGGAGGGGGGGGGGCTCCGAAAGGGGTCTCAGGGAGTAGTGTCCCTACCTTCCTGAGCTAGTTTTCCAACGCATTTCTTAAAAATCTTGGTCGCAGCCTTGGTCTTGGGATCACTCATGTCTAGAAACTGTAGAAAATCCAGCTCCAAAAAAGCCTCACTTAGCAAAGGAGAATGGGCACCAGCCAGCCCAAAGGTTGGGGTGGGCTGCACCTGTCTACTTTGGTTGCTATGGCATTGAGGTAGATCTGGTCACCTCAGTTAATGGGGGACAAAACCCAGATTTAAAAGACTGGATGAAGATGATGATGATGTGGCTGTGTTGTCAAGAAGTTCACTTCATAATCACGTGGTTTTACATTCAGTTCCAGTGTGTAACATCATGGGCAGGTGTATTCTTCTCTAGCCCTTGGCCAACAAAAGCCTTGTGAATGGATTTGGTAGATGAAAACTGAAAGAAGACAATCATGCAGATATAGGTGTGTGTCTTACAATTGTCAGTGCAGCACCCTAACCACTTGGCCATGTTGTGCTATGTGCTGTGCTATGTTGCTGTAAATAAAAGACTGGTTGCTCATAACGTGAATGCATTTTGATCCTAGTTATGATAAGAGGAAATAAACTGTGTTTCTAATCATTTGGGCATATCTACACTAGTGCATCTCCTGTCGTCTTTGTTTCCTTGTGACTTTCAGAAAGATGGTTTTTTTATTTTATTAAAATTCCTATAAAGACCTTTCAGATGGTGTAGAAGATGATTACATCAGAATTTAATGTGAAAACAATGAAAAAATTGGTGGATACATTCATTCACATACATACTGACACATTACAGAATTTTTTCAAAATTTCAAGTTTCATTTTGTAGATCATGTAATGTGTGTCACTATGTATGTATGTGTACTGAACGTTTTTTTCTTTTCATAATAAATTCTGATATAATTGTAACCTATGTCACTATAACCTTTCATCATCTGACATGAGATTACCTCCTCCAATGCCCCCTCCCCTCTCAAAGGATCTTTGTCTTGCAAGTTACTTGGTGACCTTGCCAGTGTTGATGCCACGTAAAAAGCATCCAGTCCACACAGTAAAATGGTTGGTGTTTGGAAGGGCATCTAGCTGTAAAAACCATGCCAAAACTGATCTTGCCTATTCTTGTGCCATATAAGAGGCACTCAGTCTACTCTGCTGGGTTTGGTGTTAGGAAGCGCATCTAACTGTAAAAACCTTGCCAAAACAGACACAGAAATCTGGTGCGGGCTCCTGTCAAACCATCCAACCCATGCTGGCATGGAAGGCAGACATTAAACAATGATGATAATGATGATGAAGATGATAAATCTGCGTATGTCCTTGACATGTCATTATGCTGTAGATGTAAAGAATGTCACTGTTGTACCAACAATGGTATTTGCAATCTTCTGTGCAAGGAGAAACTATTAGTTTGCTTAATAAACAGGGGATGATGGATGATGGGATGAGCATCCATCTGTAGAAAATTTGCCTCAACTAACTTCATTTGACCAAGCATGGAAAAGTAGATGTTAAATTGATGACAATGGTGAAGAGGATGATGATAATTTACTGCTTGGTGTAATATCTTCCAGTACTTAACCAATTCTGCCAAGGTAAGCAAAACAGCAGGACACCAGTTCCTGTCTCTCTGTTATATTTTTAACTCTTCTTACCTAGCATAAATCCACCTCCCTCAATTCCAGTCACCCCTCAGTTGAGAGGTCTTGTCTTGCAAATTGCTCAGGGCCCCTCACTAGTGCTGGTGTCACAAAAGAAGCACCCTGTACACCCAGAAATGTGGTTGGCATTAGGAAGGGCACCCAGCAGTAGAAACCACGCCAAGCAGACATTAGAACTTAGTACAACCTTCTGGCTCCTGTTAAACCAAACAACAGGAAAACAGTTTGGAAAACAGATGTTGAACGATGATGATGATAACGACAAGTAGTAAAAACTGAAGAATATTTAGCTGAGTACCTATTATGACTGAACGTCATATTTTTAGGTTCAAGTTTCAAAACCTGCTGGAGTAAACATTACTTCACCTTACCTTCAGATTGAATTAATGTAAATTTAAGGTCTTGTACTTGTACCACCAACATAAACAGTACATAAATGCCTCTGTCTCCTTCTGTACATATCTACTCAGTTATTATAAGTGTAGATGTGGCTGTGTGGTTAAGAAGCTTCCTTTGCAGCCATGTGCTTTTGGGATCAATCCTACTGTGTGGCACCTTGGGCAAGTGTCTTCTATTATAGCCTTGGACCAACCAATGCCTTGTGAGTGGATTTGCTAGATGGAAACTGTGGAAGTCTGTTATGTGTGTGTCTGTGTGTGTGTGTGTGTGTGAGAGAGAGTCTGTATGCATGTATGTATGTATATATATATATATATATATATATATATATATATATATTTA
>NC_068985.1:53924029-53925127 GCF_001194135.2 Octopus bimaculoides | reverse complement strand
CGGTCATAGGATTGCGGTTTTGATCCCAGATCGGGCGTTGTGAGTGTTTATTGAGCGAAAACACCTAAAGTTCCACGAGGCTCCAGCAGGGGGTGGTGGCAAACCCTGCTGTGCTCTTTCACCACAACTTTCTCTCACTCTTACTTCCTGTTTCTGTTGTGCCTGTAATTCAAAGGGCCAGCCTTGTCACACTGTGTCACGCTGAATATCCCCGAGAACTACGTTAAGGGTACATGTGTCTGGGGAGTGCTCAGTCACTTGCACGTTAATTTCACGAGCAGGCTGTTCCGTTGATCAGATCAACTGGAACCCACGACATCATAAGTGACGGAGCGCCAATAACAAATATATGTATGTGTGTGTGTGTGTGGTGTATGTGTCTTTGTGTTTGTCTTCTCTTTTGACAACTGGTGTTAATTTGTTTATTTTGGGTAACTTAGCAGTTTGGTAAAAGAATCTGAGAAAATATCAATTTGTTCAAGTAATACTTTCAAGTAGATGACTGAAACAAGTAAAAAATAAAGGATTAAAGATAAGTTTACATAGATAGGCTTCAATATGTAAAAATTATATTTCTCTCACTCAGCAAACACAATAGAACAGAAACAGGGAATTGGTCAGCTAAACTTGTGACACTGTTTTGATTCCCAGTTGACGCTATTTCATTTCACACCAGCTATTAATACTTTTGGGGAAAGACATATATATACAATAATATCCTAGTTGATTGCCTCAAACATTATTCAAGAGCCATGTGATTATTACTAAATGAAACTAATATTTATGATTTGGTTTCTAAAGTCTATTATACATTTTATAAAAATAGGAAATTTAGAAAATTAATATGCACTTGTATCAAGTATTTTTATTGTTGTTGGTTAAATATATTTTCACAATGAATGTCTATAATGTTAAGTGCTGAGGCTGAGAGTATTAATTCCTGGAATGCGATATCTACAAACAATACCTCCTTCCTCCACATAGGCTTGTGCATGCATGTACATGTGCATATACACACTTTAATTTTAGTCAAAAGGCCAAGAAGTATAGATATATATGTATGCATGTGTGTATATATATATATATATATATATATAT
>NC_068985.1:53915714-53923412 GCF_001194135.2 Octopus bimaculoides | reverse complement strand
TATATATATGTACATACATATTGCTGGAAATAAAAGTCAAAACTCTTATTTAAATCACCAAAATGCACTGATAATAACTACAGAAATCAACTGTCTGAAGGCAACCAGGGTAAGACAATCTCTCAGCACACATTCAAGTATTTGGACTCACATGGACCGGTTTCTGGACTGGCACTGCAGCCTCACCTTCCTCAGGACATGTTACCATGATGGAGAACACCAACACATCACGTTGAAGTTAGTGAGAACCAACTCACCAGTCAGTTGGTGAACGGAAGCAACTGGAGATGACCACTGGCAGACAGCCACTAGAGACTAATGGCCAGAGGGAGAAAGAAAACAATTAGCCATTGATACTTACAACTTCCCTCTTCACTCTCTCACTTTCACAGGCTCACTTTGTCTTCTCTGCAACATCATCACTCTGTCACTATCTTCTTACTACTACAATGAGAACATGTACACAAATATACAAGAAGAAATTAACTCTCTCAACCTTGCATGTTTTTCCACCTCTATGGTACACATCTTGCCCATCAAGGCATGACATTATATTAAGTAACGTGAATAAATAAATTTGGAGTCAACATCAACTTTGATCACTGTTCTTTCATCTTGCACATCTGCAACATGAACACCATTGATATAACAACTCAAAATGAATCACTGCCTCTACTGTTACAAAGGTAGCAACCGACAATAACATTTACCTTTATAACAATTAGTAACTGCTGACTCCAACACATATCCTGAAATATATTGTTACAAATGGTAACCTCCGACTTTTAACACATACTGTTACATGTATATATATGTATGCACATGCACACACACACATATACACACAATGAACTTCTTTTAGTTTCTGTCTACAAACTTCACTCACAAGATTTTGGGAAACCCAAGGCTTAGTGGAAGACACTTGTCCAAAGTGCTGCACAGTGTGACCAAGCCCAAGATCACATGTTTGAGAAGCAAGTTCATCACCTTGCAGCCATGACTTAACATATATATTTATTAATGGATATATATTCTTTTATTCTTTTACTTGTTTCAGTCATCTGACTGCTGCCATGCTGGAGCACCACCTTTTGTCAAATGAATCAACCCCAGGACTTATTATTTGTAAACTTAGTACTTATTCCATCAGTCTCTTTTGCCAAACTGTTAAGCTACAGGAATGTAAACACACCAACATTGGTTGTCAAGCAATGGTAGGGGGACAAACACAGACATACAAACATATACATACATACATACATACATACATACATACATACATACATATATACATATATACATACATACATACATACATATATATATATATATATATATATATATATTATACTATGGAAGACAGTAGGGATTATAATATTTGTATGACTTAATGGATTGGTCACTGTTTAGTTACATATTTAGGAATTGGTTGTAATTTACTTATTGAGTTTATTTACTGATATGGTTGTAAATAGGGTAAATGTGTTTGAAAGTTGTGGTTTCTTTGGTTTGTTTCCCAAACAACACTTATTTTAGTGCTGTTGACACCACTGGATTGAATGGTACTGCCCAGGTATCAAAACCATAATGATATCTGTGGGGAAGCTGATGATGGAGGTATGCAGGATTGTTGGTATGGATGTTTTGTATATGTGGAATAGTATTATAACACATCCTTTTGATATATATATATATATATATATATATATGACGGGCTTTTTTCAGTTTCCGTTGAACAAATCCTCTCACAAAACTTTGGTTGGTCCAAGGCTATAATAGAAGAGATTTGCCCAAGGTACTATGCAGTGGGACTGAGCCTGGAACTGTGTGGTTGGGAAGCAAGCTTTTACCACACAGCCATGATATACATATACAAGACTTGAAAGTGAAGTAATTTTTGAATCAGTTTTTTGAGGAATGAAACCCAAGCTGATTGAAGTATAAGCAATGTATTCCAAATGCTAATATTTTATTTGTATTGTAAAGTTGTGAGCTAGCAGAATCATTAGCATGTTAGGTAAAATACTTAGTGGTAAAACACACCTGTGCTGCTGACACGTAAAAAACATTCAGTACACCCAGTGGAGTGGTTGGCATTAGGAAGGGCATCTAGCCAGCCATAGAAATCAAGCCAAAACAGATTGGAACTTGGTGCAGCTCTCCAGCTTACCGGCTCCAAGTCAAACTGTCTAACCCATGCCAGCATTGGAAATGGATGTTAAATGATGATGAGGATGAAGAAGAAGAATTTAATAAAATAACTTTGTCATTATTAAGCTTATATTTGGAAACTGAAATTTACAGGAAATTTTGAGGGAGGGTTTTTAATTTAAATCACTGGAAATTTGTATGAGAGAAACAGAGTTAATTTTAAGTGGGTTAGTATCAAATGGGTTACCAAAATATATTTATATATATTTCATTATCATCATCATCATCATCTAACGTCCATTTTCCATACAATTTGAACAGTTTAACAGGAGCTGGCCAGCTGGGGAGCTGTCCAGACTCTAATTGTCTGTTGTGGCATGGTTTCTATGGCTGGATGCCCTTCCTGATGCCAACTGTTTTATAGAGTGTGCTGGGTGCTTTTTATGTACCACCAACATGGGTGCATTTACAGAGTACTGGCACAGGTGCATTATATTTGGTATCAGCACCTGTAAAGGACAAACCTGTATGTATGGATGACCACAATTTTACTTAGCTTAACATGTCTTCTCAAGTACAGCAAATCTCCACAACTCCAAGTCCCTTGTCATTTCCTTGAAAGTAAATAACTGATTTGAGATGAAGTATTTTTGGAATTAAATGAAGAAACCTAACGTTTGGGTTAGGTAATTCTCTATATTTGTGAGATCATCATGAGAAACATAGATTGTGAGATAAAGATTTTGCAGGGAATTTGATAGATTTTGTTGTTTAGCCCCAGGTTAGCTCCATTCCAGAAGAGTGTTGATTAAAGGCACCATAACCACAACCATCCTGTATCTAGGACCACTTTATCTAATTTGTCCATATAATTTTCAAGATGTGAAGATATTATTTGAGGGTGATTTGGCTGTTGTTTCTAGCAGGTGGATCAACCATGTAAAGAAAGTGAGGGTAGAGAAGGACTTGCTGTCCTCAAGCGAATTTACTGAAAGGTGGGTGAAAGTTGCAAAATTGTTAAGAGGGGATGTCTCTACTTTAAGTACAGACCTGTGAGTTGGAGAAATGGAACTGGAGAGGGCACTTGCCCTGGTTGTTCAGGGAGATCTTGGATGGTGGGATTCCTTGATTGTCCCTTGAGGTCCTCCTGTTTCAAGAGGGCCACATCACCACCACCATTTCTCTTTTTTTCATAACTATTGTATACTATGTATACTTCCTTTCTTTGTTTCATTTTATAACATGTCCACTTTCTACCTTTCCTTTTTTACATATTTCATTATGTATAAACTCCAACACTTCATGTCAGTCTTCCTATTATTTCTCTCATCCATTGTCCTGGTGAGAAATAAAAGAAATCATCATCATTATCATTATTAAGGTGGTGAGCAGGCAGAATTGTTAGCCTGTTAGACAAGACACTCAGCAGCATTTTGTTCATCTTTATGTTCAGTGTGATAAATAGAACTACAAGTGCTGAATCTTATAATTCCAGTTACTGAGGAGAAACAAGAGAGAATATGAAAGAGCCCATGAGAGGCGTCACTTCTCTGTTACATTAACTAACTTCACCTGCAGCAGATATTGCTGCTGCAGATCAAGTGCAGGCCTTGTTAGTTATTTAACGAACTAATTGATCGCTTGCTTAATCAGATTTGAAGAAGACCTAGAGGTGATAGAACATGTCATTGATGAGATTGCGAATACCGAAGACAGATTGATTGATTGTTTAACCGACTGATTAAGCAAGTGATTAGTTGGTTGGTTAAATAACTAACCAATTGTATTAATAATCTACTATAATAATACTCATGTGTTTTTCTCTGTTACAACATATGAACGATGAAGGAAGGGGTGATGGCAAACTGATAGTGGGGCGTTTTATCTCTGTGTGAGTATATGTGTGTGTATGTAAAAGGGAGGTATGTGAATGTGTGTGTGTGTGTGTGCAATGGAAGTGGGATGGTGAACATTCAGCGCTGAAAAAAAATCAAACAACGTTTCAATTCTGTGTGAATATATATATATATATATATATATATGTGTGTGTGTGTGTGTGTGTGTGTGTGTGTACAAGGGAAATATTTGAACCAGCGATTTTTCAATAACAAACGATGATCGATGTCACATCTCAAAAGACAACCACTAGGTAACATTGATAAGAGTATTAATTTGATTTACCATCCATATTTATATATAGAATACTACGATTAGCCGTCATTTAAGAGCGCGCGTTTATTGGCGAAAAATCTCTCCTAATATACAGCGAAATTCGTTTCGATATTCGAGTTTACATAAAAGAAAGCTTACAAACCACATACAAAGACAAAAATCAACAAGTTATCTCCCTTTAACAGTTTAATAAATACAGGGGAGAAAACTAGTATTATAAGGGACGTAACTTATAACCAACTATTATAAATTACAAAGGGCTTTAAGAAGGAGGCGAAGACGACGAATGTGGGAGTGTAAAGTCCCTATTTTCCCTATGATAAATAGTATTAATGTACATTTGATGCGAAAAAATACTGAGTAATGAAACAACATCGACGTCAGTGTTTTTACTGCACGACATTAGTCACAATTTTCATTATATAACGAACAAGATTTGATGTCGCATAAAGAGCAAATGTACAAGAGTACATTAACAGTTCATACCCGTAGATTATCGATCGAAGTTCTAGTAACTTCTGAAAACTTAGTGATATTATGTTGACGTTAGCGATATCTATTCGGGAATCCGTAGAGTGCCTGACTAAATATCTACGGTATTTAGTTACAGCTTTTACGTTTTGGGTTCAAATGTTACCGGGACCAAATTTGCTTTTACCTCTTTGCGGGGTTCGATAAAATAAAGGAGTAGTAAAGTATTGGGGCTCAACGTAGTATTTTATATAGCATCGTAAATGAGAATGACATTTCAATGAAAAACTGTTTTATTTTGGATACAGTATACCATTTACATAGAATCCCTTTGACAGCGTAATTAAATTTCATGATCATTTCAGTAAAGATGTCCCCCCCCCCCCGCCAACAAAAAGTTCATATTTTCTACTTTTGCAATACTTTTCTAGTATCTGTTTTAAGTACGGTTTTCATCTCTACCATTATTTGATGAAATATGTGAAAGAAATTGAGAAAATCTGAAAAATTGTCTTTTGTAAAAAGTGCCTCTGGTGTTACTTCGGTTCCTGCAGTATAACCGTGGGGTAAAACTGCTTTCTGCAGTTAACGGAATAAAATTCTGAGTGGCTTTATTCGCTTTCCACGTTGAAAGGGTTGAATTATATTGCAGTGGTCTTATACATTATACATTCTATTAATATTATTTATGAGGAAATATTACACATTTCTATTATACAGTATGAGACGCCTCAAGGTATCTATTGTGATGCCAAGCCGTATTAGGCTATGTCGGAGGCCTTTCTCTTGGATAAACATCGGAAGTGTGGATGGGGGAGGCTTGGGAGCATGGTGAACTTCTAGTGGACCTCAAAATGTCTTGCTTAGGCCTGTATATATATATGTAGATAGATGCAACAATGCTCAGTCTATATACAACATGAGAGGAAATGATAAATTATGTTCCACTTCTTCTTGGATTGATGTATTAACGGTTGTGCCTATTGTCTGTTGTAGATATTGTAGTGCGTGTGATGACTTAGAATAAGAGCTTCCGTCTGTCAGTGTTGACCACTCATTTATACATGTACGTGTTGGCCTGGGCAAGATCTTTTGACGAAAATTAGCAGTTATCTATTTATGCAAGTCTCCATTCTCCACCTCACCGATATTTATCCAGGGACAGGTCGCAGGCGTTGCTGTCAATTCACAGAGCTGGAACAAAGACCATATGGCATCTTGTCTGACCCTCGAGCACTGGAGTCAGCAAAGTGGTCAGTACTAACCCTTGCTGTGTATGTGTGTGTGTGTGTGTGTGTGTCGGGTGGTGGTGGTGTGGCTATCTAAGCAATCAATAAACACCCGAAACAACTTGAGTACTAAGGGTGCTAAATTATTAGCGAACTGAATCTGGAAGAGTGTTGTAATTTAAGGCCCAGACTCGCAAAATTCCAGTCAAATATCGATGAATAAACTAATATTTACCAAACACATATTTTACTTTAAATATCGCGACTATAACAATGTAATAGGATTGAGGGCGGCGAGCTGGCAGAAACGTTAGCACACCGGGCGAAATGATTAGTGGTATTTCGGCTGTCTTTACCTTCTGAGTTCAAATTCCCCGGAGGTCGACTTTGCCCTTCGTCTTTTCTGAGTTGATAAATTAAGTAGCCGTTGCGTACTGGGGTCGATCTAATCGATTAGCCCCCTCCCCCAAAGTAGAAAAGAATATAATAGGATTGAATTTTTATTGCTCTTTATCAAGTTCATTAAGTAATTTCTTTAAATAGTTTGTTAATTAAAATGCGGTAATGACACACAAGAACAGAGGAATAATTATTTTCAAATCAAGAAGTATTCATCAATTTAGTTTTTAATCTTTTTTTAGAAATTTACGTGATCAGATTCAGTAATTATCGTCGATTCCAAGAGTCAACGATATAAGAAATTTGATGATTCATGCTCTGACAGTTCCATCTATACGAGTTGGTATTTTTTTTTATTAAAAAGATGAAAGGTAATGTCGATTTCAGCTGGATTCGAACCCAGAGCACAGGGAGTTAGAACAAATACCACAAGACACTGAATTCCACATTTTAACGACTCTCCTAATTCACTGCTCTAGGATTAAACGACATTTGCAGTAACATTTTAAAGCATTCTTTATATATGGCTGGGTACGTTTGGAGGATTGCGGATAGAGGTGGCGGTGAGATGCTTCGTTAATATCAAACATGTAACGTTTGTTGAGGAATTCAACACAGATAATGGCATAAATCTTACAATTTGTCAATGTGTTGCTGCGAAACGGCAACAGCAATAACACCAGACCGCCACCTCTATAGTCTAAAGAAGCTAGTTCTGAATTGTGTCAACAAAACTCATGAGATATTCAAATAATAGATAGGTGAATTACAAGGTTTCGGACAAGACCTCTCAATGCATAGCAAAGTTTGCTTGGTTGTATATGAAAAGTATAGGAAAGTATGGGAAAGTACAGGGTTAATGTGACCCAGGTAACTTTGTTATTCGTAACCGTGCAGCTTTCGTGTTCATACAGAAAGCATATATTATTTTGTCATTTAAATTTTATTATTTTTAGATACGCTATATTTATTTAGACTAATTGTTTCTTCACAGTATCGTTTTAGTCGAACATAATAACAATATAGTGTCTTTCAGATAATATACGTATATGTGTGTGTGCATAGACTTCACATTCTGCGTTTTACATTAGTCCCTCTGACGAGCACAGTTTTAGGGTCTCCCCTAACACGTGCGCCAAACCGCATGGTAAAAACCAGTTGATTTATAATACTGCAGTGTATAGGTACATACATACATACATACATACATACATACATACATACATATCTATCTATCTATCTACATACACACATACATACATACATATATATATAT
>NC_068985.1:53913393-53915133 GCF_001194135.2 Octopus bimaculoides | reverse complement strand
TAGCTATAACATCAAAGGTACATCTTTTTTCTTCAGATGATATTATGCTCATGTCGCTTATATATATAAATTTAATGTTTATTGAGTATCAATAGAAACGGCCGTAAGTGAAGACGACAAATTTAGTGTTAATAATAAACAATTATTAACTTCTCAATCTCCATTTTCTTCTTCTTTTAAATGAATATAAGCTATATGTTTTTATATATACCTATTATTTTAAGGAAAATTCATTCCCCCAAAATACTAGCTATTGAACCAGTATTTCCTTGGCCGAAACCATCTCTTCATGAGGTTAATACAACCTCTAATAAAATTTTATTATATATATATATATATGAGTTTCAAAAATTTCGATAAACGAAAGTTTACGTCATTTGTTCTTATGTATGTTTCACCATAGTTGTTGGGAATACAGCATTAGAAGCATATTAGATTGAAAATTTACAAATAGCTCTAATCTCGACATCTATTTACGTAAACTTAGATATGTTTCGGCTAAAACTGGCTCAGGTCATGTCTAATTTATGAACATCATCCGATATGATCTGGTAAGTCATTTTTAAGCCAGGTTTTGTGGTTTCATTGCTCGTTCAAATAGAGACTTGTGGTTGACTGAGATATATCCAGGCATAGGTAGTTTCCGTGGCATCCTTTTAAGAATTTTATCCAGATATCATTTGAAGGTTATGGGATCTCTTTCTTTGATTTGTTTCGAGATAGTATTAAGTAGAGTTGGGCTGACTGAGGTAAAGTAATTGTGATGCAAAGTAGTTATGTATTGTGAGCCTGAATTGAGTTGGGGAAGCGTACGGCACGGGTTTCAACCTCGGACGAATTTTAAATGTGAAATTAAGACCGTTTGAGCAAAGCTGGTGGTATATTCTCCACCTTGTGTAAATAATGTCGTAGTCACGGTAGTATTTTGAGGTGGTGGCATGTGTGTGTGTCTGTGCGTGCCTGTATGTGTGCGTGTGTGTGTGGAAGTTAGCTCTTGACCGAGTATAAAAAGTTGAGTACCTTAAATTAAGTACCTGTTGCGTATTGGGGTCAATATAATCGACTGGCTTCCTCCCCCAAAATTTCGGGCTTGTGCCTAGAGTAGAAAAGAATATTTCTCAGTGCAGTTGATTTTTCATTGGAAAGTACTGTTAGGATTTCTATGTGAGATATATTCATCCGAATTTAAGTTAAAGGTAATGTCAAAGAAATTAAGTACATTAGTGTCAATGCTGACTTGTTAGATTAAGGTGTTTTCTAAATCTGTCCAGTTGGTAGTCATTTTTGTTATGGGATGTAATTAATTCGCCATCTCTGTAAATCCCTAGCTCTAGTTGGTTGAATTTTGCCTAGAGAGTATCTAATATAAATAATTCAATAAAGTTACATGTATCCGATCCGTCAAAGCATCTCATGCACCTCATGGAGATATCGGAGGTCTATGTATCATCATGTTTGGCCCAAAATGAGTCACCGAAGAAAAGTGAGCTTCAAACGTGCGTGATTATATCAATGTTGCTATTTGTGGTAAACCTGCTGCTGAAAACCAGCGTTGTTTTGTAGAAGAGGTTTCGTTACTCAAGGGTAGAATTCAACAATGTCAATCTGCATAAATTTAGTTGTTTGTTACGTATGACTGAAGTGTTATTCAAGAGTGGAAGATTAGTCGATTGCGTTATAATAGTGTTGATTAAATCTCTCTCTCTCTCTCTCTCTCTCTCTCTCTCTCTCTCTCTCTCT
>NC_068985.1:53910940-53913355 GCF_001194135.2 Octopus bimaculoides | reverse complement strand
ATATATATATATATATATATATATATATATAAATATATAAAACAAATAATAAATGAGTATATGCATATATACGTACAGGTATGTGCATACCTACATCTACCTGTATATATAGGTGCATATCTGGGTATAGGACATTGCAAACAAAACGTATACAAAAAAATAATATTAACCAGAGTACAGAAAACACACAGGCCACATAGAGAACGTTTTCCTTCATCAGCTACCCCCATTCTAACACAGGCGTTTCGAAGAGTAGGGCAGGACGCATCGTTAAAATGGCTCTTCCCACGGGCCACAAATCAAGTTTGCATACACAAATTAAATTTGTACCATGCAGGAATGTAGTGGCGGACAGAAAATGAGACAGGAAGACAAACGGAAAAGAAAACAAGACAGGAAAACGAACGGAAAAGAAAACAAGACAGGAAAACAAACGGAAAAGGCTATACGGCCAGACGTGAAAAATTATGTGTATAATGAACGCTGTGAAGCAACGAACTGGAAGCGGGACGAAGTAAGTTCGCGTGTTTGCTTGGCGATAGCCAAGGAAGAAAAGAAAAGAAAGTAACTGGACACATGTGACCAGCGAGGGGTAAGGAAGAGAGAGAGAGAGTGGTAGAGGGAGAAACAAGGGGAGGAAGTAGAAAATAGGTGAGCAACGAGAGGAAAAGAGAAATATAGTAGTAACAGAAGGAAGAACGAGAGGGGAAAAAGTTATAGAGATAGAGATAGATAGAGTCGCGTCAGAGAATATAAAGTTCAAAAACTACTTACAGGGAATGACGCGGGCGTTCGATCATGTAAAACAAATAATAAATGAATATATGCACATATACGTACAGGTATGTGCATACCTACGTCTACCTGTATATATAGGTGCATATCTGGGTATATATATACTTAATAGAAATCAGGATAAAATCATGTTAATGATAATATCAAGTTGCCAGCATGAGATAAAACCTTGTTGGTAAATTATATGCTAAAATTAATAATTATATATGTAAATATATAATTATATTAAAGAGATCAGGAAATAACCTTCTCCAACATGCTAAAAGAAGCGTCAAAGGCGCTAAAAAGCCACTGTTATAACTCCTACAAAAACTTGGGTTGTAAGCGAGCAAATGAAAAATACAAAATAAAACTTCACAGTAAATTGTGCATTGGGTCCAATTTCGGGATTAAAGCAGTAAAAAAAGCTTATTTTCCATCTTCAGCACAATATTCAAAGAAACATAATCACAGATATCTATATATATATATATACCTATACGAAGCAAAGACATACGTCCATGTACAAATATTCGTGCTTTTGCATCAGATAAAGTCAAATTTTTACTTTCATTTCAGTCGCATGTTTTTTAACCGAAATATATTGAAGCTGAAAAAGCTTCATAAACTGTACTCAGAATTTCATGCAAGCGATCATTTGACAACCATGTTTTTCTTAGCAGGGGTAATAAGTCAGCATTTAGAGTCTCCTAAGTGCCAACTTTAGATAAATAAGTTAGTATTTAGTGCTTTAATGTAATATAAGGTTGGCGGGCTGCTAGATAATTTATCCTGGGCGGAGACTAAGTCGTTTTCTTCTTTGTTATTTATGTTATATATATTTATATTATATTTTCAGATGCTGCTGGAGAGAAGCATTATGTATGCAAGGTTAACGATCCCTTAAAGATTCTTTGTTTATTAAAGGAAACATGTATTTCAGAGTTACCGAAATAGCTCAGGTCTTTATGTAATGTGTTTCGAAACTTTAGAATACATTTCTAAAAAGTTATCTTTATTATCATGTTAAGAAGACCTACTTTAAATGCTTCTACCATCTTGTTCTACTTTGGCTATTTCGCATTCTGAATCTATATTCGTTGTTCCCAGAGTCTTCATAGTTTCCATTTTGGAGAAAGTATGACTACCAGCGTATGTGTATTGTGAGATGCTTCTTTTTCTCGATCAGTCTTTTTATGTATAGGGTTTCTGGAGGAATCGAGATATTCTATGCAGTCGTCTGTTTCCAGATAGTACGATTTAGTTAATGAGCATTATACAGGTAACTGAAAAAAGAGAACTCAATACATAAAACAGTGTTTGTGTGTGTGTGCATATATATACGTCAGTACGTATCCCTCCAAAACACACACGCACGCACACACAGACACACAGACACACACACAGACACACACACACACACACACACACACACACACACTGAATTAGGAATTAAAAGCAGCGCTATCGTTGTAAACATTATCGACAGCACATACTCAATGTATGTGTTTTGCTTGTTTAATGGAAGGTTCTACAATATACTAAAATGAACAGTTAATGCTCACATTACTGGTACAACCAACACTCAAGCCTGGAAATATAGCAGGTCAGCTGGGACGGCCTTCAAGCAACGCCTGTACA
>NC_068985.1:53907824-53908641 GCF_001194135.2 Octopus bimaculoides | reverse complement strand
CACACACACACACACACACACACACACACACACACACACACACACACACACACGAATGCACACATGAACATGTACATCCAGACATGCCTGTAATATGCTCATATACACTCCCATACGCAAGCGTGCAAGAGTCTTTTATTGACATAAACGAGCCGTACAATTAACAAAGCACACAAGTTTAGGTGCGGTTTGATTGTTAGCAAGGTGTAGGTGTGTAATTGAGAATTTAGTTAAAAAATGTGATGTAGATATAAAATGTTCACTAAGGCTTTTCAGAAAAAAAAAAAAAGTGCCTAAAGAAAAGCGGAAGAACACATACACGCTTATAAACATACATACACATCACATTTATATACATACGATGACACATATGAACGTATATGCGTGTGTGTATAATATCAAACACATAGACACCCAAGCATACGTGTATATTCGTTTGTACATGCTTACATGTGAACACACGTTTATGCATATATGCATATATGTGCATGGGCATACACTCAGATATGCAAATTATGCATACACAAATTTGTACGCTTATATACATATCCGAATCTTTCTGATTTGGCAGACACCATTTTTTATTTAGTTTTTATTTAAGTGTTTTCTACATTACCGAAATACGACAATTTTAACACGAAATAACTTTAAAAATATAAACTTTTCTCAACAACACTAAGAGTAAAAGATGTTTTATATGACACATTCTACCAGTGTCTCCCAAGTTTGAAAGTGTTTCGTTAAGAAAACAAGTGGTGTCCGCCAAATCAGAAAGATCCTCATATGCACGTATAAATAAAATCATGCATACACCACA
>NC_068985.1:53901612-53906467 GCF_001194135.2 Octopus bimaculoides | reverse complement strand
ACACACACACACACACACACACACACACACACACACATGATGTGAATATCTCTTTGAAAATCAAAGAGAAAGAGGATAACTATGGACAACTGTTTCAAAACCTCCAGCGAGGTTTTCAGAAAAAGAAATCAACCAACTAACTTGCATATTACATATACAGTCTGTAAGTGGAGCAGTAAAAATATGTAAGAACTTTCTCAAGTTTAAAATGTAACATTGTTTATACTATCTAAATTCCAACGTTAGAGCTTTGTATTTTTGTTCGAAACCAGCTCCTTCTGTAGAGGAAGAAATTAAATACTTAAAAACAGAAGGGAACATACATACATACATACATACATATATATATATGGGGGTGGGGTGGACAAAAGTATGTACCGTCATAGAGGTCAACTGCCCTGTAGATATAAATATCTCTTTGAAAATCAAAGAAAAAGAAGATATTTATGGTCAACTGTTTCGAAACCTCCAACTTCTATATCCAGACTATGAATTCATATTCATACCAATAATAATTGGAGCACTAGGTTTTGTTAGTAAATGCTTAAAGGAGAATCTGGATAAACTGGAATTTTCAGAAAGAGAAATCGACCGGCTGATTCGTACATTACAAATCCAATCTGTGAGTGGAACAGTAAAAATATGCAAGATTTTGCTCAAGTTCCAAATGTAAAAGATGGAGCTGTGTCTCTTTGTTGGAAACCTGCTCCATCCTCATTGGAAGATTTATAATAATTAAAAAATAGAAGAAACATACATACATACATACGTACATAATACATACATACATACATACATACATGTTGTTGGCACTCAGTCGCTTACGACGTCGAGGGTTCCAGTTGATCCGATCAACGGAACAGCCTGCTCGTGAAAGTAACGTGCAAGTGGCTGAGCACTCCCCAGACACGTGTACCCTTAACGTAGTTCTCGGAGATATTCAGCGTGACACAGTGTGACAAAGCTGGCCCTTTGAATTACAGGTACAACAGAAACAGAAAGAAAGAGTGAGAGAAAGTTGTGGTGAAAGAGTACAGCAGGGTTCGCCATCATCCCCTGCCGGAGCCTCGTGGAGCTTTAGGTGTTTTCGCTGTTATTTCGAAAATCTATTTCCGTTACTGTCAGAAATGTTTCTCTTCTCCGAAATGTTTCCTTCATTTTGGAAGTCTATGTTCCTCGATATAGCCCTTCGTTTTTCCTTTTCAACCTTAGATCACTGTTAACGTGTGGACAGTTTCATATGCAGATATCTATTAGTCCTTTATAAATTTAATGTACAATATACGGATTTATATAATCCAGTGCTAATCACAAAAAGCTCCTTTAGTGAACCCGGCTACATACCACATGGTAAACTAATACGTAGGATTATAATGTAGGGTCCTAAGCAGTTGAAATTCAGTAAATCCAATCTTTGAAAGTTATTGTATATAATATATACAATAGAATATAAAGAAATGGTTTATTATACACGAAAATAAATTATTTTTGCATGATGTTGTCTGCAAAACGGCTGTCACCTTATGGATATCAACTGGTGAAAGACATATATCCATCTCATACCTCCCAACTTATGCTTTACTTAATTTGTCGTTCATATATATATCGTTTGCAGAAAACATAAATCCGGAGAAGAAGTACACTCTAAGATGTAGATCAGTATAATTTTTTACTGGGGAAGGCCGGTTTATGGGATTACCCTGGGTTTCCCGTCCATAAAGGGTTTAACTTTATGGTGTATCGTCAGACCCCAAGACCTGTTGGTCTAAGACCTCTTCAAAATATGGAGTGGGGAAAGGCCTCGTTATGAATGTAAACAAGGAGATTATCTCCATTTGCCATTGGCCATCGACTATCGACTTCCGGCTATGCCGCCATCTTGCCGTCTCCAAAATGCTACGAAGTTTTTCAATAGGGGATTATCTCCCGTTGCCCTTGGCTATCGACTTCTGGCTGTACTGCCATCTTGCGGATTCCAAAATGCCAGCAGGAATTTCCAAAAGAGCAAACATGGCCCGAAAATCTCCGTTCTGGAGTTAAGGATGCTCCCTGGCTCGTGCAAGTCTTTTAGGATTCTCGAGCATTCAGCTATACATAACTTGCAGCGCTTCGTCCCGTTGATGTAGGGGCCTGGGTTTTCGAGGATCTTTCATAAGATCGAGTGTGGGATTCTGCCGCCTCTTAGTTGCCAGACGTGGCTGGCAAGCGATGTTACATATCTCCTCTCCGGGACCTTGGAGAAGGATTTATAGTTGGCAATGCGTTGCTTGGAAGAATTCCCAGTACATCCAAGGTATTCCCGTAGGCGCGCGATGTCGGTGCTGCACCTGTTGCTGTTGCTGTTGCTGTTGTTGTTGCTGTTGATGCTGGAGCTGGGGCTGCTGGTGTTGGTGCTGCTGGAGGTGGTGGTGGCATCGGTAATGTTGTCGCACCTGCGTATGTTGCCGGTGCTACACTTGTTGTTACTGTTGCTGCTGTTGTTGCTACTGATGTTGTTGTTGTTGTTACCACCGCTGTCGTCGATATTAGTGTTGTTGGAGCCGGTGCTGCTGGTGTTGGTGTTGGCGATGGTGGGGGTGGCGGCGGCATTGGTATATAATGACTCATGCTCTGGCTTCTATAACTTCGGAAAGTTGAACTATGAACTTTTATGCTTCTTTTTTCTTCTTTCTTTCCATCTCCTTATTCTTTTACTTCCTTCCTCTATGTCGTCATCTCATTAATATATACCATTCTCATTTTCCCTATTTTCCCCCCTATTTGTCTCTGATGACGGAATATCCCATACTCAGGGATATCCCAGAAACAGTTGTAAGATTTTGAATTTCTTCCTATAATGATATTGTATACGACTTGAGATGTTTGCCTTGCCTTAATGTTTACTGACCTGTTTAACAATTATATATCCGCTGCATCAGAAAACTGCAATTGCTCCATAACCACCATCTCGGCTATAACCTTGGAGCCCTAGCAATCCGTTACGGCACTTACCTAGCGTACTTAATCGTTTAGATCACTTGGGAACTAAATCCCCATACTTTGTGTGTGTGTATATATATATATATATATATATATATATATATATGTATGTATACACACACATATACATGTGTATGTGTGTGTGTGTGTGTGCATGTCTGTGTGTGTTTTGTGTGTGTGTTTAAAATAAATGCAGGCTAGGGCGAGTGGCTAAGAAGTCTGCTTCGCAACCATGGGGCCCCGCATTCGGTCTCATAGCATGGCTTTTTTGGTCAAATGTGCGTTCACATAATCTCGAGTCAATCTAAACCCTGTGAATGAAAGTGTATTGAAGGAATCTGTAGAAGCCTATCAGGTAGCCTGGAACCAGTAATTAAAAAAATCCACCCTTGGACATACTGACGCGTTGATTGTGCCTTAAAATTACGTCAAGATTACGCTGTGTCAGTGGAACTGGAATCTGCTGCTACGTTCTGAGTTCAAATTCCGTCGAAGTCGACCTTGCCTTTCATCCTTTCGGGGTCGATTAAATAAGTCCCCGTTACGCACTGGGGTCGATATAATCGACTTAATCCGTTTGTCTGACCTTGTTCGTCCCATCTGTGTGTAGCCCCTTGTGGGCAGTAAGGAAATAAGAAACGTTAGTGTGCCGGGCAAAAAGCTTGACGGCGTTTTGTCCATCTTTACGTTTTGAGTTAAAATTCTGCTGAGTTGAATTTTACCTTTCATCCTTTCGGGGTAAATAAAATAAGTACCAGTTGAACACTGGGGTCGCTATAATATATTTATCCCCTCCCTACAAAATTGCTAGCCTTGTGTCAAAATTTGAAATCAAATTAAAAGACAGCAGTAATTTCAAGCAGTTTCATCTCTCAGGACGTACTGGAAAGAAGATATACAAAGGCCAACGGGTAGCCAGATAAACATGAAAACTGAAAAAATTAAACATCTTATTGAATCTAATAACATTTTATAACAAATCATACCATGTCTATTGAGGAGGCCAAAAGTCAACAATGTGTTGTAGTATTGAATCAAAAGGATCTAACCCTTTTAATTCAATCTCTTGTCACCACATAAACTCAATATTTTAGTGGGGAGATAACCCAATTTTTTAACGGCAATTTTTTAATGGGGGTGAGATAACCAAAAAGTACCCGATTAACTAGTGACATTTTTTTGATAGTTTTTAATATTCTATTTCTTTCAATCATTGGACTTGAAGGGTTTTAGTCGAAGAAATCGACATTAGTACTTATTTTTTTTAATGTCTGGTACTTATTCAGTCAGTCTTTTCTGTCGAACTACAGGGACGTGAACAAATCTACACCAGTTGTCAAGCGGTGACGGGGGATGAATACGAACACACGCACACACACATTTTACCATAAGAGAGAATTTTTTCTCCATGGCAACTGCAGTGAACTTGCCTTTAGAAGTTGAAATATGTCAACTAACATAAAGTTTGCTTATGCTTAAACATTGCTTGGGACTGATACTGCTGAATTTCTACCGACGAGGCGGTCCAATAGCGCAACTCAGTCAATATTGTCCTGAGTTACCTCATTTCGGTATTCTCCATTGAGGAATGCTAAATAACCAGAAACGATGTATCTGAGAATCCGATTGAGGGCAACATTGTGCAAATATGGTGTTTTTACACATTTTGCCGAGAGAGTTTTTTCTTCATAGTAACTACAGTGAATTTGTCTTTAGAATTTAAAACATTTTAACTAACCCAAAGTTCGCCTTTACGCGCGCGCACAGACACAGACACAGACACAGGCACAGACACAGACGCACACACACACACACACACACACACACATACATACACACACACACACACACACACACACACACACACACACACACA
>NC_068985.1:53897928-53901491 GCF_001194135.2 Octopus bimaculoides | reverse complement strand
GTAACAATCTTATATATAAATATATATGCCAGGAGGAAATTGTTGCATGGAATCCCGGTAAAAATGTCACAGGAAAAAAAGTCAGGGAAAAAAAGTTACAGGAAAAAAAGTCAGGGAAAAAAGGTTACAGGAAAAATAGGAAAAAAAAAACAGGGGTTTTGTCCGGGTTGGGGTTGTCTGAGTGGGTTTTGTCGTAGGGGGGTTTTGTCGTAGTGGGGTTTTGTCGTAGTGGGGTTTTGTCCGGATTCCATAAATTAATTGTGACTTTTTTTCCTAGCCAAAATTGTGACTTTATTACTGTGATTTTCTTCCCGCGACTATTACCGGTCACCGTTGTTTGGACTGTGATGACTTAACATAATTTATGAAATAAATGATCAACAACTGAAACCAAATCAACATGGACTAGTTCTGTAAAAGTTGGCCTACAATTGTAATGCATCAATACGAATTGATGCATTCTTTGTAGCATGCTCTTTCGAAAATACCATCAGTTTAAGAACTTATTGTTTCTGACTCAAAATATATAAAAAAAAAAACATCGTGGATTTTGGAAAATTTTATAGGCATAAGCATGGCTCCGCGGTTAAGAAAATAGTTCTGCAACCATGTCGTTTTGGGTTCAGTTTACTACGTGGCATATTTGTTAAGCCTCTTCTACTATAGCGTCGGACCGACCAATATCTTGTGAGTAAACTTGGTAAACAGAAACTGTGTGGAAGACCGTCGTACGTGTGTGTATTTGTGTTTTTCCTCCTCATAGCTTAACAACTAGTGTTGGTTTTTGTACCCGTAACTTAGCACTTCGGCAAAGGAACCCGACTTAAGAAAACATACCCCCCATTAAATATTGAGGTCGATTTGTTCGGATAAGTCCTTCAAGGCGGGGCCCCAGCATGACCGTAGCTAAATGACTAAAACAAGTGAATGATAAAAGGTGTTATTTATATAATCAGATTAGGGTGGTGAGCTGGCAGAATCATTAGCACACGGGATAAAATGCTTAGCGGCATTTCGTCCGTCTTAACGTTCTGAATTCAAATGTCACCGAGGTCGACTTTGCCTTTCATCTTTTCGGGGTCGATAAAATAGATACCAGTTGAGCACTGATGGATCGATTTTATCGACTTAATCTCGGCTCCGATCTTGCTGGCCTTGTGCCAAAATTTGAAACCAATATTTATAAAATCAAACACAACAAAGGAAAGCAACAATAATAAACTGCAATCAGTTTTTTTTCCTGTTATTATTACTCTTTTTTCACGACTTCCACCTAATAGGGTTTGGCCATGCTAGAGTACAGCTACCAAAAGAATAAAAATAAGAATAAGAACAAAAACAAATCTCACTGTAGTCAATATCTTCCAAACATTTAATGACATTTAAATTCATCGTTACCTTGAGAATAACAACAACGACAGTAAACACTTTGACATCAACTACAGTAATAATGACATCATCATCATCATCATCATCATCATCATCATCATCATCATCATCATCATCATCATCATCATCATCATCATCATCATCTGAATAAAATGTCTTTCATAAAATTCGTAAACGTTGAAATTATTTTTTAAATGGTATTTAGAAACGATTGCAAAATGCGTGTACATCCGTGGTAATGTGTCTGTTATATTTTATAAAACTGGGCACGTTCTGTAATTAATTTAGTTATTTCGTTCTGTTGTGCTTTCCTTTCCAAAATGTACGTTTGGTTTTCATTTCCCGGGTTTTTGATAAAATAATTACCTGGTGAATAACATTAGGGTTGATCTAATCAGTCACACACGTCCGCAACTTCTGAAGCGTTCTACCTCCGTTTGAAATCAACAATTTTTTAAATCTTTTATTTTATCTTTTAGTTCACGATATGCTCATACAAGATTTCATTCACACACACACACACGCGCACGCACGCGTCATATATTCATTATTCTCGAAAGCTAAAGTTATTCACCATTTCTACAATTTGTCCTCTATTCGCCACCACCACTTCACCATTCAATTACGACATCACGCTAAATTAAAGGTCGCAAAATACTTTACTCGCAAACGTTTCCGGTTTTTCCCCTTGATAAATCACAACCGTTGTAATATATTGCTTTGGGTTGATACCAACCGAGTAAAACAGTGTCGTCTTGTGCCATAGCAAGGGCTCGAATTCAGGACAGTCATCATAGTTTCTGTAAACAACGACACTGGACAGAGCACGCGATTTCGTGATAGTGAATGTAAAATTCACCTGTTCTCGACTCCGTTCAACTGAGCTGTAGTTGTATGAAACCACCTTGTGTTTCGGTTTTGCGTCAGCATCAGTCTTTGGTTGGCCTCCCACCGTCAGCGTCAGTGATGCACGTTCCATCTGTTGAGAAAATAAAACAAGGTTTTTGATTAAAGTTTAAACAGAAAACTATACCAAACAATAACGTATCTATTCTTTCTTAATATTCTGTGGCAGATTTAAGGCGGCGAGCTGGCAGAATTGTTAGCACATGCCGGACAAAATAGTTCGCGGCATTTTGTCCGTCTTTACAGTCTAATTTCAAATTCCGCCGTGGTCGACTTTGCCTTTCAACCTTTCGGGCTTGATAAAAAGAGTACCGGTTGAACACCAGGGGTCAATGTAATTAACTTAAACCTACTCCCGAACCAAAATTTGAAATCAATATTTTGAGGCAGCGTGCTGGCACAAATCGTTAGCACGCCGGGTATTTAGTCTGTCTTTACATTCAGAGTTCAAATTCCGCCGGGGTCGATTTTGCCTTTCGGGATCGATAAAATAAGTACCATTAGAGTACTGGGGTCGATGTAATCGACTTAGCCCCTTCTCGAAATTGCTGGCCTTGTGCCAAAATTTGAAACCAAAATTTTGTGGAAGATTCGATGTTATTTTTCGTTATCGAAGATCATCTCATCCCTTTATATGATGTTCGATTTTGCCAGAATGTATTAAGAATGAATAGGTCCATTATTGTTTGGTTTCTAGCCGTTCAGCGTGTTCCCCATGGATTGTTACCTGCTTGGCAGACATCAGAATACATCAGCAAAAAATTCGTTTGCTGGTTCTATAGCTCTGACTGAGGAGACACACAGCTGAGTCGAAACACTGCGGTATCTAAATGTTCCTTTACACTGGTGAATCGGTGAATTGCGTGTGTCATGAACACATTTAGTCTAAAGAAAGAAGGTGTTCTCAAATGACGAAAAGCAACAGCAATCAGATTATCATGCTCGAATCAACCAGAATTTATTAAGAATGAATAGATAAGCTATTGTTTGGATTCTCCCCATAAAAACAAACGAACAAAACAAAATAAACAAAAAAGCCCAAAGTTCCTGAAAGGGTTTCTGTTGTTATTTAGCTTCGGTCAATATTCATTAAACACCTTTAATTAATAATTATTCCGGCTATGACCGTCTCGGTTTCTTTTCTTCAGACGAAGAGAATCTACAACTAAATTTAACCAAACGATTCTTCATTTTTTTTTTGCGAACGGTCTTAACAGGCAGTTTAAAGACTTGTACCTGTTCTAACACTACAAACTTTACACACACAC
>NC_068985.1:53893923-53897819 GCF_001194135.2 Octopus bimaculoides | reverse complement strand
TATATATATATATATATATGTTAAATTCAAATTACGATAAACGTAGTAAGGGTAGAAAATTTAGAAGCAATTTCATACCGGTGGCTAGCATGCGTAATAAAGTCAATAGATAACATGTTTTCATATATAATCGTGTATAAACAATTTAAGTATTTATACACGAAAGGAGGTCACCTTTGACAGGACACTTTACATGCTAGAAAAGGCAGTCAAAGCCCAAACCACGAATGAAAGTAATTTCAAAGGGAATTAAAATAAAAAATATTTTTGTAGTTACCCTCAGACTCCAGTTTCTGTATCAATGTGTAAATAAAATAATTTGCCATCTGTACTTCGTCAGTTATTTTATTTGCACATTGATAGAGAAACGCGAGTCTGACGGTAACTACAAAAATATTTTTTATTTTCATTCCTTTTGAAATTGCTTTTATTCGTGGTTTGGGCTTTGACTGCCCCTTTCTAGCATGTAAGGTGTCCTGTCAAAGGTCACCTCTTTCGTGTATAGATACTTAAATTGTTTATCCACTATTATATATGAATATATATATATTCATATGTGTGTGTGCGTTTCTTTTTGTTTGTCCTCCACCGATGTTGGTGTATTTATGTCCCTTCGCAACTTAGCGGTTTGGCAAAAGGGAAAGATAGAATAAGTACCAGGATTAAAAAATTCAGTACTGGGGTCAATTCATTCAACTAAAATTCTTCAAGGCGGTGTTCCAGCATGACTGCATTTTAATGCAAGGGTCGGCCAAAACGGGTAAATTACCCCAAGTGGGGTAAAAATGAAATTCTTGGGCTAATGAGGACTCATTAGACATAAATAAAATTATCTAAAAAACGTGTTCTTTGTTACAACAGAAATTTTTCTTCTGGCAGGTAGTCAAAATTTGCTACTTTTTGCCACAACCTACCTTTGCAAACAAGGATTTTTCCACTCTAATGGACATAAAAACAAATGTAAGTAATCGATTGGACTCCGAAAACTCTATCTAAATTGCTCTGGCATCTAAACCTAAAGTGAAAAAGTTTCTAGGAAAATCCCTTTGTTTCATAATGACGATACGAATTTATTTTATCGCATTTGTTTTATACTTTTAATATTCATAATTGTATTCTACATATAAATAGATTCAATAAACCCTTTGAATTCAAATAATCTATGATTTTCTTCCCTTCAAATCAAGGGGGTAACGTCGGCGTAAATGAATATATTTTGGGGTAATTGGTTAAAAAAGTTTACCCGACTCCTGGTCTAATGACTGAAACAATTAAAAGACAAACGATAAAAGACACACATTACATACACGACGAACTACATCACAGTTTCCGTCCCCCATATTCACTCCCAAATCATAAATCGACCCTGGATTATAATAAAAGCTACTTGACTAGCTGCCGCACATACGACTGGACCTGAAACCATGAGGTTACGAAGTAAACTTCATAGCCACAGAGCCGTACCTACGCCAGAAGGGAAGTTTTCTAGTCTTCCGATTATTAAAGGCATCAATTGCGGAGTCATAAAGTTCACTTTCAGCGGGTGATTCCACCTCTAATATCTCGAGATTAGCTAACCTATCTTTGACGCATCTTTGATCTCATAACATTCTTTACAGAAACCAAAACACTGAATGCTGTTCAGTGTGTGAAACTGGAAGCGTTATAATTATATTTGGGAATAGAACTTCAAGTTACAGTTGAGTGAGTTTAATAATTCAATTGATGGAATCAAGGTTTGAGAAATATTTGATTCATATATTGATTTTAAATGGAATATTTCACCTTCTATATCAATTGATATTGTATCGATGTTGCATATTTCACACAATTGATTAACATTGAACTCAATCTGATCATTTTCCTTTTCGAGATATTTCTAAATGAATCCAAATGATTTATTGAAATGAGATGCGGTATTGAGTTGTCATGAAATATTGGATATGATTGGAGCAAATATGGCGTAAAAGACTTTCTACCTTAAACCTAGTCACGGTCATAGAATAAATATGCCTTACTCTTATCTTCGCTAAAGAACTTCTTTTTCATCTATCTCTTGTAAAATTAATTTCAGTTTTCAATATTTCCTGCTAGAGTTTTAGCGTTACTAAGAAACTGTCCCATATTTGGCATAAGGAATCGAGCTCACCTATTAAAGACTTCAAATTATTCTCTTCTATATTAACTGTAATGTAACGAGAACCCGGCTGAGATTCAAATCATAGTTCTAAGACTTTTCCCAGTCTAGAATCACGAGCTAATATATTTCCATAAAAGGTATTAATGCCTACGCGAATATAGTCTGGCCGACTTATTCATAGCTGTGGCAACAAGTTTAGAATAAGTGTGTAAATTTTTCCGCCAAAAAGATTCTAGAACCTTTCTGGCGAACTAATTCAACTTAGTGAAAGTTATTTCAAGATTTGTACAGGTCGGTCGTTTTCCCTTCCTAGGATAGCGTCTCATCTCTCTGTTTCTTTCTAATTCAAAGCCTTAACTAATAGAGTCAGCCAACGGATATTCATACTATGCAATGAATAAGAGTGCTCTAGTACCACTTTCATATTATTAATTTATCGGATGTGCATCTATAAACTCAGCGAGGTAGTTAAATAAAATATTTGTAAACTCTGACAAACTAAGTGTAGTTATTTCTAAAACACACACAGCCTACTGGACATTGAGAACTGGTGAAGAAGATATGACAACAGACCAATTAAAAAAAGTAGCCTTGGGTTGAAAAACGATATAATGAAAGTCAACTGCTGTTAAAATTTCGGTTCACATTGATGCTATAATAATACATTGAAAGGATTCTAAATAACTTTGGACACTTTTTAAGCTTGAAATCGTTTCTGGAGTGAGATTTAGAATCAGGGAAGCCATAATTACCTTTTGTAGGTTGCAAGTGGTTGTGCACTTTAAACTCTTACTGCTCATTGAGTTTGAGAAGTATCATGCAATGAAGCTACTATTCAATGTTTTGGTATTTGTTACCATTGAAGACAGATACTACTACTACTACTACTACTACTACTACTACTACTACTACTGCTGCTGCTGCTGCTGCTGCTGCTGCTGCTGCTGCTGCTGCTGCTACTACTACTACTACTGCTACTGCTGCTGCTGCTGCTGCATATATTGCAGAGATACTGAATGGAACCAAAGGAAACAGTTTACTTTATAACAACATTCGGTGGTTTTTAGCTCCACCTAAGTTGACACTGTAGCATGTACAAAGAGAAAAACACACCCAGTTGACTGGAAGGACTTAAATTGCTTGACAACTTTTATAACAACCAGATAAACATATTACTTCCGTTATTATAGATTCCACAACGACAGATAGAGGCTAGAGTATCATAGTTTTTTAGAATATCAAGCATTAACTTCGTTACATCATCGCTGCAGTTTTATTAGTCAACAAAATTAAAGTCTTTCACTTCTTATTGTCTAGTAACATTGTTAAGATAAGCATAAGATAAGTTTATTCTATGTGGGACGAATTAGAAGTTGTATACACAATTAATTATACAGTAATAGTTTGCATGCCGACGTTCCGTTAAAATAGTCTGTCCAAACACGCCGGGCGAGATGCTTAGCGGTATTTCGTCTGTCTTTACGTTCTGAGTTCAAATTCCGCTGAGGTCGACTTTGCCTTTCATCCTTTCGAGGTCGATAAATTAAGTACTAGTTGCGCACTGGGGCCGATCTAATCGACTGGTCCCCTCCCCCCAAATTTCGGGCCTTGTGCCTAGAGTAGAAAAGAAAAGAAAATAGTCTGTCCAAACATCAATCAATGAACTTATTTTAATTATCAAGAGATAAAAATGAGCTTGCTTGCGTCCTTTTTCTAATTTTAGAAGCTTTAGAAGCTTTAGGTCTGACTAACTTTA
>NC_068985.1:53883826-53890840 GCF_001194135.2 Octopus bimaculoides | reverse complement strand
AATAAAAAAATATTCAGACAAATACATAACAAAAACACCAGGACTTACAAATATATACAACATACAGAAAATTGCACTACTGGGTACTGCACACATTCTACGCAAAACACTTTCAATACAGTAAACATAAGAGCACCACAGCAAACCACAGCACATACCCAAGGCACACAGAGCTGCACTCGGTAGTGAAGTGAAAGCACGTTATAAAAATAAAACTACTGAACAATAATAATAATAATAATAATAAATGCCCGGATGCAGTACCAGGCAGTGGCTCTCATGGCTTCTCATCTTAATTGATTGGAAGTGTTATCATGTACATTGTTTTGTCTTGGTATAAAAGATGGGCTACAGCAAATATTCTGCTCGATACCACAGATTTGTTTGTCATTTAATTAGCTTTAACCACTTGAGCATGTCCCTTAGTGACTGACGATATGTGCATCTCCGATCACGAGCAGGAATAGTGGGGGAGCATCATAACCAGTGTTGAGAGGAATGCTTTGTGATTTCAATAATTCACATCTGGAAATATGAGTGTTGCATTCATCCTTAAATAACACTTATTCAGGGACCTTTTGAGTGGGATGTGCAACTGGACCAGAAGAATCTTTTAACTGTAATCCATCTACAAAGTCATGCGCTGTTTATCTTGATATGAAGTCACCATGTCATACGCATATGGTTGTGATGCATGTGCCTGGTGTACCTTTATCGACGGGTAGTCATGATGAGTATACTGGACTTCATATATTTGTACCACTGCATCACTTTGATGACATGTGCTTCTCCTTCAATCCATAATAATAATAATTATAATCATGATGATGTTAAAGGATATGATGAAACAGATTCATATGGCTTATTTGTTATCTGAGTTATCTTTCTTTAATCACATTTAGTTGTGTGATGACTTAATTGAAGAAGTCTGGCATTGGAATTTTGTCAACACTAAGAACCAACATGGAATTAATTGTCCTGTAGAAGGCAACACGTTAAAATTGTTGCCCCTTAGATGAATTTTGATCTCGTTGAATCCTTTTAAATCCAATGGAAAATTGATCTATGGCTCCACATACTAAATATTGTTGTGTCAGCCATTCTTTAAAAAAATAAATTCTTGTGCCGACGACATGAAGTAGCTTTTTATTACATCTTTCTGACATTCTGTTTTATACATAACTTTGGTATCTTTTTTAGATATGTCTAGCCCAGTGATCATCATCATCATCATCATTACCATCGTCGTCGTCGTCATCGTATTAATGGTCATTGTCATCAGCTACTACTACTACTACTACTACTACTACTACTACTACTACTACTACTACTACTACTACTACTACTACCACCACTACTACTACTACTCCTGGTACTATTGCTGATGTTAGTATAACGCCTGTTTGCATCAATGCAAAGGTGCCTGGTGGTGTTTAAAAGCTGAAACAGTCTATAGCG
Organism: Octopus bimaculoides; assembly: GCF_001194135.2. Taxonomy (NCBI): domain Eukaryota; kingdom Metazoa; phylum Mollusca; class Cephalopoda; order Octopoda; family Octopodidae; genus Octopus; species Octopus bimaculoides. Next base: position 53,889,382 of record NC_068985.1, on the reverse strand, counting down.
CCGGGTGTTATTGTCAGTCTGACATTCTGTCAAGAAAATAGCAAGAGCAGTATTTAAATGGAGAGAAATATAAAATACTGCCGCATGTCATTTGGGGCGTCTGCAAGCTGCAGATTGTTGGAATACGTTTAGATATGACGACGGGAAATAACATCTTAATTTACATAAATACACAAAAGGTCGCCGGTTATCAGCGACAAAACAACTTTGGTGAAATATCAGGCGGCACTGATATTTCTTTAAAATAATATGCTCCAAACTGGAATTGTTCTTGGAAATAGGCAATTGAGAGATGCCATAATGTAAGCTATTTACAAGATTGTAAGTGATGGGTTATCAGTCACCCACATAGGCATTCATTAAAGTATTGGTCACTTTTATCAGAGTAATATAGTAATATCATGATATCTATGGTGTTTCTCTTCAATTTTACATTGAATCTGTTGATGGAAGCATCTTACAGTTGATTTTTCAAGAAGATGAAGACGTGAGTGTGGCCAGGGACTTTAAGTATTTTGTTGTTTAGAAATTCCTATATCTGAATTTTAGAGAACTTTGGCATTCTGTTCCTTTGAGTAACAACAAAATTGTTTTTGTTGTATAACCCCAGACAAGCCTTTATCAAGTAGTCCCATGGCACATAGTTGTTAGGCCGAAAGACTACGCGAAAACCACAGATTCGTTTTTGCAGTAATAACACATTTCCTCCTAAATAACGATCATACTGCATTTACTCGGTTATACTTTGACAAGTACGTAACGCAGCGATTAGAAAGACTTCTATTTCAACTTTCAGACCAGTGGGATATTTATTTCGACTCTCTGCACTCTGTCCGGTCAACATTCTCTTTCGACCATCCACCCATCCATCCATCCATCCATCCATCTTCTCTGCCCACTACTCCTGGAAAGGTCGTGGTGGGTAGAGGCTTCTTGTACCTTCTTCATAGGGGTCTATAAGAAGCAACCGTCCTTAGGTTTTCCGGCTGGATTTCCAAGAGCGACAAACTGAGATTATGGATAATATCCAATCATCTGGTTATTGATTTACCCCTAGGTTTCCAACCGGTCAGTTTGGCTTCAAGAATCAGTCTTGTGATTCTTTCTTGTGACATTGTAATCACATATCCGTAGTGCCGGAGCTGTGACCTCTCACAGCACCGGGACTAAGGTAGCGTATGCAGAAAGTGTCTCACTAGTAACGGGAACATGGTCAATGACTAAAACAACTTAAACCACAAGATTCATTGATCTGTTTATTTACACATTTATCAAGAAAATTGCTGACCTTGTGCCGAAATTAGAAAGCATTACTTAATACAGCTCACTCTTATGCCTGGTCTTCTCACTCAACTATACATACTAAATATACAAAATATTCAATGAAGTACATCAATAGAGACACAAACGGAAATCTGGTGTTCAGGAGGAAAATGCACTGAAAACGGAAGGAACAACGCATTTAGTTAGGCTTTTGTTTTACCAGTGAAGGACCTGAATCGGTATAATGGACTAAACTTATCCCCTTTTCATAAAATATGTAGCATTATACCAATGCCAGAAATCATTTTAGAAGCAGTAACAACGATTCCTTGATTGAATGTCGAACTGTGCAGTATGATCGTTAATTAGGAGGAAGTGTGTTATAACTGCAAAAACGAATCTGTGGGTTTCGTGTAGTCTAACAACTGTGTGCCATGGGACTACTTGATAAGGGCTTGCCTGGGGTTATACAACAAAAACAATTTTGTTGTTACTCAAAGGAATAGAATACCAAAGTTCTCTAAAATTCAAATATAGGAATTTCTAAACAACAAAATACTTAAAAGTCCCTGGTCACACTCACGTCTTCATTTTCTTGAAAAATCAACTGGGGTCGATGTAATCGACTTACTCGCTCCACCCCGAACCCCGAAACTGCTGGCCATGAACCAAAATTACTACTACTACTACTACTACTACTACTACTACTACTACTACTACTATAGTTTAATATATACATCAAAGGACAGACAGTAATGTCAACAAATTGTCTCGTCTAAGTCAAAAAATAATAATAATAATAATGTTGCTTTAAGAAAGTTGTTCTGAGAGAAACTTACTTTTAATGTTTATGGGAAAATGAGCAAGTAAATAAATAAATAAAATATTTTTGTATGATTCATTCTCTTTGTAAATGTCACATCGATTGCACTGTGCCGAAAGAGAGTTTTAATATTTCAAAACAAAGATTTGATAGTTTGCACAGACTGTTTAGTTCAAACCCTGTTTTACAAGTCAAACAGCTACCTCTACGACTAAATGTACACACATAAATGTATTTGTCATGCAGGGTTAAAAAAAGAAAAAAACATGCCTAGTTTTTGTATCGGTTGTTTTCTTTCTTTATTTCGAGACACATTGTAAAAAATATAATATAAATCTACTAAAGTGTTATAGGTGTTAAAGAATGATATCCCAGACTCTAGACTCCAGTCAATTCCTTTATATATAAAGTGAACGACATTGAGAGTGAATACGTGAAAAGGTTTGTTTACAATCGAGTTTACCTCATGGAAACCTGTATATCAAAACACGTCTACGGACACACGCGCACCCCCCCACACATACACACAGAGACACACAGAGACACACACAGATACACACACAGATACACACACAGATACACACTGACACACACGCACACACACACACACACACACACACACACACACACACACACACACACACACAGTGTACATTACGCAGATATTTTTAGATTTGATTTAGTTTATAAAGTAAACGGTGAGACGAGAACATTATGCCTGTATGCATGTGTACGTACGTACGTATGTATGTATGTATGTATGTATGTATGTATGTATGCATGAATGTATGTATGTATGTATGTATGTATGTATGTTTGTGTGTGCGTATATATATATATTTATATATATATATATATACACATACATGTATTCTAGGAAGTTGATTGTCATGGCCGGTCAGAGTGACCGTTTTGAAAACTTGAAGCCGCCCGAGTAACTTAGGCATTTTCAGCTTTAAATACATCACACACACTCACTCTGCATAGCATATTGAGTCCTCCCTTTTTCACGTTTGTAAAACTAAACTATACATACATACATACATACATACATACATGCATACATACATAGTGAAAGATAGATTGAAAATCACAAGCATTGTAATTAAAATAAAATAACTTTCCTTTCTTAACTAGAAAATCTCGACAACTATGTAACCTTGTTAAATTTCTTAAGTTTGAAACATTACTAATACAAAAATTAGGAAGTGAAACAAAGAACTAGAAAAAAAAAAAAAGAAAGAAAAATGAAAACAGAAAAGACACATATAAACAGGAATTCCAAAGAATAGGATTGACTAGTCTAGCTAGAAATCCAATCCTAGGCAACCGAAGTAAGCTTTATGAATTGAAGGAGAAATATTTATAAAACAGTTGACATAGAAACAAACGATTACAAATTTCCTATTCCACTTCATTTTGACTAGAGTTTCAATTTACCACCATCACCGCTGCCGCCGCCACCACCACCACCACCATCATACAGAAGCAGTGAAAATATTCAGTAGACGCTAACTTATTTTCAAATAAAATGTCAACTATTTTTTCTTCTTATTTTGTATTCAATTCTTATGTCACCTAACCTATTGTTTGAAACAGTCAAGCAAATTCTATAAAGCAACAACGAAAACATATAACGAATACTTACTTGAGTTGAGGAGGATTTGTGTGACGGGGAGAAAAAAGGTCTGTCGTTGTCGCCGGCTGTCGTAGATATGACGAAAAGCTGGAAGTTTTGTTGGGACTGAACGATAACCCACGCCACTCCCACGCCATTTCCTGACATTCAACTCCCCACCTTCAACTGTCTACAACTTTTCAAAATGGCTGCCGTATTATTTTTCTATCTTATCGGAAAAAAAAAATTCATTGACATCAAAACAAATTCTATAATACCAATGTGAGCTTTTTTTTAAAATTTCCCTAGTATTTATTTTCACTGACTGTAATGTTGGTAAACATTGTTCAAACATTCTTTGGTTCAAGGCATATGTACTTCTAACAGTTCGAAACACACGACTTTATGTGAAGCAGGCGTGTTTCTGTCTAACATATTTGCACTTAACAGACGTTATTTCAATGGAGATAAAAAAAAAAAACTTTAAATGCCTAAAACACGAAACTTAACTTATTTGTTTAGCTTTTTGCTGCCTCATAATGACCAGTACTTTTTTATTGCATTCGTCTATCTTGGATATCGCGACATTCAACGCACAACATGTCCAAAAAGTGAACACCGATTGAAGAAGATAGTTTCTACTCTTGTACAAACTTGTTTATATCTCAACAATGAGAGTTGAAATTCAACTCTTTGCCGATTAAAAACAATCAAACAGTTTATTAAAACGGCAAAAACCACGTAACTGTAATTAGGAGGCGTTTGAGAGCGTGTTAAAGCTGAAACAAATGCATCAATGTAGAATCATGACAGTTATTTAAACACACACGTACACACACACATGCACACACACACACATATATACATGCACACTCAAGTACACATACACTCATGCACACACACACTCATGTACACACACACACACACGCACGCGCACACACATATGTATATGTATATATTTTATTTTGTGGAGCTGGTTGGAAGGTAACGTGCTGGCAGAATCGTTAGAGCATCGGGAAAAAATCCCTTACGGGTATGTCTTCCGTTCCAGGAAATTCCGCTGAGGTCAGCTTAGCTCTTAATCCTTTTAGGCTTGAAAATTTTGAAGAACCAAGTACTGGGGTCGATATATCAATTAACCCAATTCCTCTCAAAACTGTTTTCCCTGTGACAAAATCAGGAGCCATTATAAACTATAGTGTTGAAAATATTTCATCATTCATCTACGACCTGTTCACTGATATAATTCCATTGTGTCTATTCAAAACCAGCTGTCGGCCATTTCCAATAAATAAATCTCCCCCACGGTCTACCAGAACTGGCTGACCAATACCTGACTTGCAATAAATCTAGCGAAATTATGTCAGTGACAGAGTGACATATATATAAATGTATGACGGAATTTTTTCACCATTTATAGTATGTAGCAGTTTTCAGAACTGAACTTAAAGCGAATATAACGGTATATGGGTGTTCGAGGTGACAAGTAATTGCAATTGTAAGCAATGAATGCTGTTGGTCCAAAGTCGATCTTGCAACAAAGTATCCAATATTCTAGAGATATTCTTCTATTTGAAGATATTCTTCCATATTCAACTTCTTGAGAGAATTCACAACTCAAGCATAATTTACAAAAAGTTATCCCCCACCCTAAATTCTACGAAATGCGCAGGTATGGCTGTGAAGTGAGAAGTTTACTTCCCAACCACATGGCTCCAGTTCAGTCTCAGTGCGCGGCACCTTGGGTAAGTGTCTGCTATTCTAGCCACAGGGCCGACCAATGCTTTGTGAGTGAATTTCGTAGGCGGAAACTGAAAGACCCTTCCCCCCGTATATATATATATATATATAT
>NC_068985.1:53882526-53883794 GCF_001194135.2 Octopus bimaculoides | reverse complement strand
ATATATATGTGTGTGTGTGTATGTGTGTGTGTGTGTGTGTGTGCATACGTGTGTATGCGTGCGTGTGAGTGTGTGTGTGTGAGTGTGTTTGTCTTTGTATTTGTCCGCTACTATCGCTTGAGTACTCGTGTTGGTTTGCTTACGTCTCCTTAACTTAGCGGTTCGGCCTAAGAGACTGATAAATTAAGTATCAGGCTGAGAGAAAAAATTGGTACTGGGAATGATTCGTTTGATGAAAACCCTTCAAGGCTGTAGCCTCATGGCAGTAGTCTAATGACTGAAACAAGTAAAAGATAAATTAGTCACCAGAATTTGGCGGAGTTTTGACTTAGTTCTCAATATTGAGTCTACTAATTAGATTTACTATAGTAACTCCCTGATAATCCGTTGAAGAATTTTGACAAAAATGCTATTCATTAATCCATCTACATAATACATCCAACACAAACCACCGTCAGTCGACTAAACCTAGAGAGACAGCTCTAGTTTATATTTTGTAATACAGCCGAATCAGCGTAAAAAAAATCTAAGCTTCATCTACCATTGAACCTGAAACTATCTCCGCTCCGAGCAGTTGTCGAGCGTCTATTTTAGGGGTTCTCAACTGAAGTAGGGGTCCATATGAGATTTTGCTATTAAAGTTTATGCTCAATAAATTAGTTATCCTTCTGCAATACACAGAATATTTTAACAATATTTTAAGATAGTTTTTTAAAGACATTTTAAGACAGTTCTTAATAGGAAACTAGTCCGTTAGACAATCTCTATTCGAGACAGAAGTAGTATATAAACCAAAAAGTATTGCTTATGGCCATTTTAATCTGGCTGTCCTCTAAGAGACAACATTACTGCCATTTAACCCCAGGAAGACATCTCCTCCAGCTGGTTTATTCAGTGCGCTTCTCGCACTCGATATTTATTGCAAGCGGGAGATAGCTCCTGCCACCCTAGCTTCAAGAGAACCAGACCATGTGGTTTCGATCTGCATTGGATCTCTTCAGTGGTGGGTATTCTTTCATTCTTTTACATGTTTCAGTCGTTTTAACTGCGGCCATACTGGAGCACTGGCTTAAAGTTTTTAGTCGAAGCAATCGACCCCAGGACTTATTCTTTGTAAGCTTAGTACTAATTCTATCGGTCTCAATTTGCCGAACCCCCAAATTACGGGGACTTAAACACACCAACATCCGTTGTCAAGCGATCGAGGGGTGGGAGACAAAGATACACATAAATATATACATTCATACACACACACACACACACACACA
>NC_068985.1:53879886-53881811 GCF_001194135.2 Octopus bimaculoides | reverse complement strand
GATGAACAACCCCGGATGACTTACTTGGCAAATACATTGTACACAGCATCCTCCTCCTCCTCCTCCTCCTCCTCCTCCTCATCTTCACCACTACCATCACCATCACCATCAGCATAATCAAACCCACCCACCACTACCCCCACGGTCACCGCTATCACCGTCGTCGACGTCGTCGTCGTCGCCATCAACATCATCATTTTCGTCTTCATCATCATCATCATCATTAACATCATCTTCACCACTACCATCACCATCACCATCAGCATAATCAAACCCACCCACCACTACCATCACCGTCACCACCATCATCGTCATCATCATCATCATCGTCATTCTCCTCATCATTGCACTTAATGTGTCCATCATCCCATTTATAGTTGACATTGTTGTTTAGCTGCTATTTCTAGCAGGTCGAGTGACCTTGTAGAGATTTCTTGGTTTGCTTGTCATCCCATTTCTGATTGATACGACTAGAATAGCATACAGCCTGGCTTGTAGAAACGTCATCAACAAAGACACAGGCGCCTGCTAGAAGATAACAACACTGAAGACAATATTAAAAGGTCATTCTCACACAGTGTTGAGCATTGACAATTCTACTCCATCTTTTCCAGGATGTACCGAATTCTTTCTGACGTAAAAAAGGAAACACCTGATTAAAGACTTAAACAATGGATAGTAAAAATGAGGATGTTGATGATTATGGTGGTAGTGATGGTGGTGGTGATGATGATGATGATTATGATAATAAAATAATAATAATAATAATAATAATAATAATAATAATAATAATAATAATAATAATAATAATAATATTCAGACAAATACATAACAAAAACACCAGGACTTACAAATATATATAACATACAGAAAATTGCACTACTGGGCACTGCACACATCCTACGCAAAACACTTTCAATACAGTAACCATAAGAGCACCACAGCACATACCCAAGGCGCACAGAGCTGCGCTCGGTAGTGAAGTGAAGGCACGTTATAAAAATAAAACTACTAAACAATGATAATAATAATAATAATAATAATAATAATAATAATAATATTTTAGAGGATTGACGTAACTCTTCACAAAGATAAACAAACAAGACGAAGAGCGCGATGCAATTGCAATAGATAATCTGTTGGTTGAACACTGACAGAACGATCTAGGCTAATCGACAAGACATAATGATTAAAGACAAGGAAGAAAATACTTGTACACCAATAGATATAAGTGTTCCCACTGATAAAAATATCGTACAACCAATAAAATATATACTGCAGTCGTATCGCGCTCTTCGTCCTGTCTAATAATAATAATAATAATAATAATAATAATAATAATAATAATAATAATAATAATAATAATAATAATAATAAGAATATTCCAGGGAGACACGCTCTCTCCACTCCTGTTCTGCCTGGCACTCACACCTTTAACTGAATTGCTAAATAGAACTGGATGCGGATACAAATGTTACGGCAAAACAGCCAGCCACCTTTTATATATGGATGACCTAAAATTATACGCTAGGAATTATACGCTAGGAATTATACGCTAGGAATTATACGCTAGGAAAATTAGTTAAAAGTAGCAATATAACACTAGATAAAGCCAATGAAATAAGAGAACTAGACGAAAGCCAACCATACAAGTATTTAGGAGTCAATGAACTAGATAGGATACAACATACACAAATGAAAGAAAAAATAAAGAAAGAGTACTATAGACGAGTTAGATCAATACTAAAAACAGAGCTCAATGCTAAAAACAAGATAATGGGTATCACCACTTTAGCTGTCCCAGTTATAAGCTACAGCTACAACATCCTTAACTGGACACTAAACGAACTATCTAAAATAGACAGGAAAACAAGAAAAATAATGACAGGATCTAGGATGCACCACCCAAAATCTGACATAGAAAG
>NC_068985.1:53879276-53879721 GCF_001194135.2 Octopus bimaculoides | reverse complement strand
AAGAAACATAACAATTAACTGCAGAATATGTGGCGATGGACAAGAAACAATAAATCATATTATCTCTGGCTGCCCAGTCCTGGCTAAGAAGGAATATATTCACAGACACGACAGAGCTGAGACCTATATACACTGGAAGCTATGCCAACACTATGGAATAACAACAGAGAAAAGATGGTATAAACACACGCCAGAAAAGGTCACAGAAAACGAGAAAGCAACCATACTCTGGGATATGCCAATACACAGATAGAGAAATTAAGGCCGATAGACCAGACATAGTTGTCAAAGATCATGAAGGAAAAAAAATGCTTTCTAATTGATGTATCAATACCAGCAGATGACAACGTTTCCCTAAAAGAAATGGAGAAATTTTCAAAATACAAAGACCTGGAAATAGAGGTAACTCGAATGTGGAATCTAAAAACAGAAATAATTCAAAGAC
>NC_068985.1:53870719-53878370 GCF_001194135.2 Octopus bimaculoides | reverse complement strand
CGGGATGGGCTACTCGACCTGAAGAAAATTCTACCTGGGCCCCACCTGCGAGGTCATGCGCTGTTTATCTTGATATGAGATCACCATATTGCACACATATGGTTGTGATGCATGTGCCTGGTGTACCCTTAGACGGGTAGTCATGATGGGTATATTGGGCTTCGTATATTTTACCCCAATGTCACTTTGATGGCATGCACTGCTCTCTCACTCAATAATAATAATAATAATAATAATAATAATAATAATAATAATAATAATAATAATAATTATAATAATAGTGTCGGTTAGGAACGCAGCAGACAAAAAAAAAAGGAAAAACAAAGGAAGAAGTACAAGAAGGACATGAAGAAACATTACACAAAGGACTACACAATCATTTCCATATAACCACAACAGAAATTACTGGAAAACAGGTGGGATTGGCTGAAAAAAAGGAACATTGAAGAAAGAGACTGAGAGCTCTATACTTGCGGCGCAAGACAGCTTTGGCCACGAATTGGAGAGTCAACCTCAGGAATAAGTAAGTGTTTCCGCTGTGCCGTATCTGCAAGAGAGTGGAAGAAACCATTGCCCATATCACGAACGAATGCCCTAGACTTACCCAAAACCACTACAAGTTGTGGTGACATGATAAGATAGCGAAACTGCTACAATGGAAACTGCGAAAAGTGGGGGCTAGAGAGATGCAAGACATGGTATGATCACAAACCGCAGAGAGTGGAGGAGTCGGAGACTTGCAAAATCCTCTAGGATTTCCCAATCCAAACAAATTAGACCGGATCTATTGGTGTCGACAAGATGCACCACACGTGCTACATAGTTGATGTTGCATGCCCCTTTGACCCACGAATAGTCAAGAAGGAAGGCGAAAAAATAGATAAACACAACTCTCTCTTAAGTACGAAATAGTTATTGGGTCCTTGAGGACAATATTCAGAAGGCATCAAGAGGAATATAAAGGAAATCGAAATAGAGTGCCCAGTAGAACTGTTACAAAAGGTTTACCTCCTTGGCACGGCCAAAATAATCAGGAAAGTATTAGGTCATATTCTTTTTATCTAGTAATGATTATGATAATGATGATTATGATAATGATGATGATGATGATGATGATGATGAGGATGATGATGATGATGATGATGATGATGATCACTCACGCTGATTTCGACGTATGAGTGTTTGAGGGAAAGGATTTAAAAAAAAGGATTGAAAAAAAAAAAAAGAAAAGAAGCTACATCTATTGGCGATGGATGCGTGTATGTAATTTGTGTCCAGGTATGGATTTTGCCTAGAACTCACAATTGGGTGAGTGACGGTTTTGATTTTGCCTGGAATTGGAGAAATGCAGGAGGTAACTCTTTTATTGTTCTTTCTCTTCAACTCAAATTGTTTTGATGCATCATGACACATTTTACACTACACAGACCAATCTGGGCAATAACTTTCCCACGATGTCAAAGTATGCTGTAGAGTTTTTAATGATTGCTCCAACTTCTTCTTGTGCCTAAGGATGGGTCTTTGTTAACCGCAGTATTCCTCTGCTTGTTGGTCATACAAAAGAATTTTCGGAATGCGATCATGATTTATTTGAACAACATGACCTGCTCGTCTGCACTAAATTCTCAATAGCGTACTTTTGATACTGGAGATATCAGACTTTTCTAAAATTTTGATATTTGATATCTTATCTTACCATTTTATGTTGCAGATATTGTGCCGACAGCACATGTGAAAGGTTTCAAGTCTTTTTTATGTCTGTAATAGGGAATTCGTGCTTCTGTGCCGTACAAAAGTGCGTTCAAAATACAAGATTTGATACACTTATTTTAGTTTTTGAAATGACACGGGGTTCATCCCACAAACGATGGGAAAGTTTTCTTGAAGCATTTCTAGCTTTAGGTATTCTAACGCTGATTTATTCATCAAGAGTACTCTTAAGGTTTACTGTGCTTCCAAGATATTTAAATGACTCGGCTCATTCGAGTGACTTATTGTTATTCATTAGATTTAAATCTTGAGTATGTTCTGTCCAGGCATTGGTTGGAATAAAGCTTTACTCTTCTTGATGTCGATAGCTATCCCAAATGCATGAGCTGTTGCAGCGAACCCGTCAACTATATCTCGAATTCCCTCAAATGTATGAGAAATCCAAACGCAATCATCAGCAAAAAGAAAATCTCGTAAAATCTCTTCCTTGGTCTTTTTCTTTGATCTGAAGCTTTTCCCATTTAGGTTTAGTAGACCTTCTGTGCGAAACTGAAATTTTACATCTTCATGCTAATCCCTAAAAGCATGGTGGAGCATCATCGAAAAGAATAGGGCAAAAGATCAGGAGCTAGAACACAGCCCTGTTTAGTTTCAGTGGCAACAGAAAATGTCTCTGAACATTGACCGTTAGATGTCATTGTTGCCATCATTCCTTCGTGCAAAGATTTTATCAAGAAGACCAACTTTTGGAAAATATTTCCAGAGCGCCTCACGATTCATTGTATCGAAGGCCTTGGTCAAGTCGATAAAGACCATGTACAAGTCACTATTTTTATCACTTGCTTTTTCTTGAACTTGCCGAAGGACAAAAATCATGTCAGCTATGCCTCTTTCAGCTCGAAATCCAGATTGAGATTCATGCTTATTGATGCGGTTAATAATCACCTTCGCAAGAATTTTTCCAGCTATGCACAATAAACTTATTCTCCTGTGATTGACATATCCACACTTCTTCCCTTTGTTTTTGTGAATGACATATTCACACTTCTTCCTTTTGTATAACAAGTGTGTTATAGATGCATTTTTGAACTGTTGGGGAACAGGTTCAGTTTCTCAGATTAAAAAAAAATCAATTTGCACAGCTTTCTTACAAGTTGTTTACCGCCATGCTTGTACACTTCAATGGGAATACCGTCTTGTCCAGGAGCTTTACAATTGGAAAGTTTTTTTAATAGCAGTATTTATCTCTTCCAAGGAAAGAGCTTCTGCAAATTCCCCAAGGATTTCATTGGCTACTTCAAGATCAGATTCTTGATTTAATACGGCTTTAAAATGTTCAGCCCATTTTTCATAATTTCATCTTTGCTACTTAAGAGTTTTGACCCATCATTAAAAAGAATAGGTTTCGTACACCCTGTTTTGGACCAAATACACCTTTCAGATTATCATATAATGCTCTCAGGTTGTGAGCATTAGCAGCATGTTCCAAGTTTTGGGCTTTTGTGGCTCACCAAGAGTTTTTCATCCATCACACTTTTTTCTGAGTAGTTTTCTTTGACGTGATATATTAAGACCCGACTAGTGGCGAGTTTTTGTTTGAGATCTATGTCTTGTGTCTTTTGTGCAGAGTTTTAAGTGCATAGATTTTGTGCGTAGTTCTTTATAATAATAATAATAATAATAATAATAATAACAATAATGATAATAATAATAATAATAATAATAATGATGTCACAGAAAATGAGAAAGCAACCATACTATGGGATATGCCAATACACACAGATAGAGAAATTAAGGCCAATAGGCCAGATATAGTTGTGAAGGATCATCAAGAAAAAAATGCTTTCTAATCAATGTATCAATACCAACAGATGACAATGTTTCTCTAAAAGAAATGGAGAAACTATCAAAATAAAAAGACCTTGAAATAGAAGTAACTTGAATGTGGAGTCTAAAAACAGAAACAATTGTTATCATAGTTGGCGCGTTAGGTATGATAAAAAAATATTCAGACAAATACATAACAAAATCACCAGGACTAACAAGTATATATATAACATACAGAAAATAGCAATACAAGGCACCGCATACATCCTACGTAAAATACTTTCGATACGGTAACAATAAGAGCATCACAACAAACCACACCACATGCCCGAGGCACACAGAGCTGCGCTTGGGGGTGCAGTGAAAGCACGTTATAAAAATAAGACTACTGAATAATAATATTAATAATATTCCTTTCTACTATAGGCACAAGACCTGAAATTCTGGGGGAGGAGGCCAGTCGATTAGATCGACCCCAGTACGCGACTGGTACTTAATCTATCGACCCCAAAAGGACGAAAGGCAAAGTCGACCTCGGTGGAATTTGAACTCAGAACGTAGCGACGGGCGAAATATGCTAAGTATTTTGTCCAGCGTGCTGACGATTCTGCCAGCTCGCCACCCTAATAATAATAGTTTCAAATTTTGGCACAAGGTCATCAATTTTGAGGCAGGGGTTAAGTCTATTACATCGACCCCAGTACTCAACTGATATTTACTTTATCGACCTCGAAAGGATGAAAAGGCAAAGTTGACCTTGGTGGAATTTGAACTTAGAACATTGAGATGGACGAAATGTTGCCAAGCATTTTACCTGACGTACTACTGATTCTGCTAGATTAACTTAATAGTATTGTTACTAGAAATATTGTTATTATTGTAGTTGCTGCTACTATTACTTTTAACAATAAAATTGACGAGCAGACAAAATAACAATACATTCACAAAGCATTTACTCCGTCTTTATTTTCTCTGTATCCTATTGATCCTACCTCAGTATAATCAATACCAGCCATCTGCTGGGTCATGGTAATCCACTATTCCCATCTCTCTTGCTTCTAAAATCGTACATAAAATTCAAGTTATATAATATAATTTTTATTGTAACAAGGTCTTTATTCGTCGCTACGCTGTCGGTAAAAATATTTGTTAACCATGCACGTACTTTCTTTTAATAGTAGACTGTTATATGGTGAAAGTCTCATTAGTTAATATGGTGACAACTCTTTACCTATCTATCTATTTTTCACACGCACATATAATTCAAATGATATAAATTTTATTGTAATTTCCATTACGTTTGTTGTTGCGTTTGTTATTATCACTATTATCGTTTACATATTAAACGTAATATTTTATAAATAAAATACTGTTTTAATCACATTATACATGAAAAAATTTCCATTACTACTTCAAACCCTTGAAAAAAAAATGATTAAAACGATATTAAGTATATATAATAATACATCGTTGCGTATTTGCCCATGTCTGAGTCTATGCGTAACAGACAGTACATGTATGTGTGCATATGTGTGTATATGTGTCTCTTTATACAGACACAAAAAAATGTCCCCTGTATCACTTGTGTGCGAATCAAAATTCATCTTGTCTTTTTTAATGCTTTTTTTTCAGCGTTCAACGTCGTCACAATTTGTATCGATGTAAAAGGTTTGTGCCACACTAAGTATATGATGAAATATGTATGTATGTATGTATGTATGTATGTATGTATGTATGTATGTATGTATGTATGTATAGATATATCTAAGTGTTTGCTCTTATATAAATTAATATGTATATGTATGTGTAAGTGGCTTCAGGAGGAAGCAACGAAGCAACACCTACCCCACTTTATTGTTTTTGTAAACTTTTCCAAGGTATTTAACTCGATGGACTAAGAAACTCTTTGAAAAGTGCTAGGGACTTATGGATGCCCTGAGAAGCTTGTTAACACCATCAAAAGGACTAGGCTCAGTTGGTGAAGAATTTAGCGAAGCTCTTGCAGTCAACCATAGTTTGAACCAGGTGTGCATGCTTGCCCCTGCACTCCTCTTTCTTTAACTCGCAGCTGTGCTTGACACCATGTGGATCAGTCTGAGTAACGGGATTTTCATCCACACCAGAACAAATGGGAAACACTTTAGCTTGTCCTGTCTTCGTGCCTCAAGTAAAATCAGGGGGATGTGTGTCAGGGAACTGCTCTACGCAGGCGACTCAGCGCTCGTGACCAGCAACACTGAGAACAAGCAACACATTGAGGACCGATTTTCTTGTGCAGCAGACATGCTTGGTCTCAAGATCAACACGTGAAAAACTGAGCTGCTCTACTAGCTTCCACTTAGATGTTCTAATAAATAGAGAGAGCCAGAGTCAGTGACAGTACAGGTAGAGCTGTAAAGTATACCAAGGCCTTTACCTATCTCGGTAGCGCAGTAACTTGCTGTAACTCTTCTGACTTCGAAGTTGGGAGGTGAATACAATCTGTTACAATGACATTTCGCTCTCTCGAGAAGCGTCTTTGGAACTACCATGACATTCCCGCAACACAAAGATAATGATGTACAGTACTGCAATATTGTCTTGCTTCCTCTATGCTAGGAAATACATGGCTCTCTACCACTGGCACATCAAGGCCCTGATACGAGTCCAACGTCGTCATCTGCGTGGCAAGATTGCATTCCTGATGTAGAAGTCCTACGCCATGTTGGTACCGTTAGTGTGTAGGCCCTAATTACCTCATCGCAGCTGCGCTGGGCAGGGCATGTTTCCAGGACGGAGGACGGTAGTCTCCCAAAGGCAGTTTTCTATGCTGAACTGTGTCAGAGCAGGTGGAGTCATGGTGGCCAGAGGTTGCGTTACAGGGATATGTTGAAGAGACATGAAGAACTCCGGCACCGCCTAAGTCACCTGGGAGGAGAAAGCCCTGCGGTGCGAGGAATGACATCAATCACTGAATCTCATAATTCTTGCCGTTAAAAAAAACAAAAAAAAAAAACAAGAGAGAATACGAAAGATCACATGAGAAGCGTCACTTCTCCGTTGAGTCAACAGTCAATGTCGATCTACGATGGACAACCGAAGATGTATGATTATGCGAGAATATGTATGCATATAAGCATATATTTACGTGTATATGTATGTGTGTAAGTGTGAATATGTAAGTGTATGTGTATGTGTATATATGTAGATTTATATGCATATGTATATATATATATATATATGTGTGTGTGTCACACTCTCTATAGGTATATATATATATATGTGTATATATAAACATGTATGTATGTGTGTCTACGTGTGTGTCAGTCTATGTGAATATGCAAAATTATGTATATGTATACAATTATTACTTCATTCCATTAAACTGTCTTTCTTTTCTATATTACTAGATATGTTTTTCTCTCTTTTAACAATCTAAAGGACTCCTGATTATAAAAAAATATATATAAACGCTTCGGCCAAGTGTAAATTTTGTAACTCCTATCAGCAAATGAAACACGTGTAATGGTGAATAAATAATACCAACAAATTTTCCAGTCTCCTGTTTCGACACCCCCAACCACCCCACACACATAACTGACATACTCTCCTGTTACGACGAAAATGGTTCCAGTTGATTCGATCACAGAACAGCTTGCTCTTAAAATTAACTTGCAAGTGGTTGAGCACTTCACAGACACGCATACACTCAACGTAGTTTACAGGGAGATTTAGCATGACACAGAGTGTGACAAGGCCAGCCCCTTGAATTACAGGTGCAACTCATTTTTGCCAGTTGAGGGGACTGAAGCAAAATGTCTTGATGGAGGACACAACTCGCCGCCGGGAATCGAACTCACGATCGTGAGCCGATGACCCTAACCATTAACCCTCGCGTCTTCACTATATATATATATATCTAACTTCCGGTCAGCCATTGTTATGGTCAGCCATTATTATGATTGACCGTTGACTGAACACTATTCAATTTTTTTTCTCCGTGTTTTTCTCCTTGTCTCCGTATTCTTTCTGTTGAAGAGCGTAGCTCGAAACGTCAAAGACTTTCCGTATTCCCGAGCGTCATACTAATACATCCTTTTGTTATTTACACCACCTGTCCTCGTCTGTTGTTGTT
>NC_068985.1:53865613-53869730 GCF_001194135.2 Octopus bimaculoides | reverse complement strand
ACACACACACACACACACACACACACACACACACACATCTATATATATAAAACAAAGGATTCTGTGTGTGTAGTATATAACCGGGAAAAATGGTGTTTTACACGAGTTTTTCTCTAAAAACTTCTGCAGTTTTCAATCGATTCTCTCCTTTTTCTCTCTGTCTATTTCCCTCTTCTCTCTCTTTTTCTCATTCTCTGTTTCTCTTGCTTACACGTATTCTCTCTCACCCTCTGTAATAGTTCCTCTCTTTTAGTCTATATCTGTTTCTTTCATTCTCTCTCTCCCTCTCTTTCTCTCTCTCTAACTCATTCACACACTTACTAATTTCTATCTACAAACTGACTTCCGCGTATTTCGATTAGTCGCGCGTAAAAATCTCTGTTCTTACGGTTTTTGTACATTCTCCCTGAAAAATAGTTCAGTTATTTTCAATTTATGTTTACCCAGTGTGTTTAAATTCAGTTTTGCGGCATCTGCCTAAAAACCGACTTCAAATTTGTCTTTACGGTATTTGTATGTTCTCCCTACAAGATTACTTTAATTATTTTAAATTTCTTGCACTCCGTCTATTTAAATACACTATTTACATTTCTCCCTCCATCGAAAAACGTTGTGCATGCGGTCGTGCATGCGTACGTATGACCGCTCTAGGCCACATACAGCCTATACATATGCTTAAAAATTGACTTCAGTGTATTTCAATTTTGTCGTGCGTAGATATCTTTGTATTTACGGTATTTGCACTTCTCCTAACAAAGGATGTCTGTGTATCAGTGTGTGTACTACGCATACATTTCTACAGTCTTCAACCGATTTTCACCAAACTTTACACACACATTACTTATGTACCAAGGATGGTCACGCACTATAATATTTCCTCCAGAGTTCCCACTTAAAGCGAGAAACCGTGAAAAACGGTGTTTCACATGTTTTTTTTCTAACAATTTATGCAGTTTTCAACCGATTTTCACCGTTTTCTCTCTCTAAATTTGTTGCACTCTGTGTATTTAAATGTACTTTTGCCACATCTGCATTTTGTAATTGAAGCTTCTCAACTCTGAGATAATGCCACCTAAGAAAAGAGCCCATATTGGTCAAGATGGGGCACAGTGGGATGCAACGCTGGCAGAGGCCGCTACATTAAAGTCTCACGGTCCATCACAGTCAACAGGAGTGTTTCTACCTCAGTCTTTTACTGCACGAGGTCAGAGAACCAACGTGCTTCCATGACCCGAAGACCTTTGATGGCGGGGTATCTGGGACATACTGGGAGGCCTGCTTCAAGCTCGGGTTGCTAGAAGATGGGGCACAGTGTCATGCAACGCTGCCAAAGGCCGCTGCATCAAAGTACCTCAAAATTATCAGGGCATAGTTTACAGTGATATTGCAAACATGCATGTTATGTGAATCCAGTTCTTTGTGGTTTAAGTACAGGGATGTGGAAAGGGAGATGACGTCTTCCATACCGAGGATTCCCCTTATTCCGTGGGGAGCGGAAATCCCCTTTACTTTCAGGCGGTTGTAATTTCCTGTTCATGTAAATTTTGCGATGTCGAGCAAAAAATCGCAGGGGCAAACACTCTCTGTAGCAAGACTTCATCTGGAGGACTCGTTACCAGCGCTGCCACAGTTGATACAAGCAACGCCAGGTACCTCTGTAAGTATTTAATAATTACAATCAATTAAAGCGGTGAACTGGCAGAATCGTTAACACATCGGATAAAATGCTTAGGGCATTTCTTCCGGTTCAAATTTCACCGAGGTCGACTTTATCTCTTATTCTTTTGGAGTCGACAAAATAAGTATGAGCTGAGCACTGGGGTCAATGTAATCGACTTCTCCCTCTTCTCAAAATTGTGGGCCTTGTGCCAAAATTCGAAAGAATTATAACTCATTAAGGTGACGAGCTTGCAGAATCTTTAGTAAGCCAGATAAAATGCTTAGCAACGTTTCTTCGGGCTCTTTACGTTCTGCGTTCAAATTTCTCCTTGGTCAACTTTGCCTGTAATCCTTTCGGGTTCGAGCACTGGTGGTTAATGTAATCAATTAGCCTCCAACTCCCAATTTTCTGGCACTTTATGCCTATTATTGAAGGAATTATTGTAACCATTAAGGCGGCAAGCTGGCAGAAGATATGCGCGTCGGACAAAATGTTTAGTGGCATTTCTTCCGGCTCTTTACGTTTTGAGTTCAACTTGTTTTATAAAGAAAAGACCAGGAACTGTGGAAAAGGAAACAATCAGTTAAATCGATTCCAGTACATGGCTGGTATTTACTTTATTATCGTCAGCGGAGGAATGACAAACACAGTTGGCCTCAGCGAAAGCTTGACCTCAGAACGTAAAGAGCTGGAACAAATACAGCAAGACACTTAACTTGGCACCTCCGCCATCACTCCTGTTGCTGCTGTTGTTACTGCTGCTGCTGCTACTACTACTACTACTACTACTACTACTACTACTACTACTACTACTACTACTACTACTACTACTACGACGACGACGACGACGACGATGATGCACGCAGTCGATGACAGAATCTCTAGAACGCTTTATATTGCTTAGTTACATCCCCTTACGGTCTGGATTAAAATCCTCCGCAGAGTTCACAAAATGAATCATTGGTGAAGTACTGTATTGTTTTAAACTCGGTTCTAAGAGTGTACAAATGGCATTACGTGATCTCGACTCGCAGGAAATAACAACCAAATCATTCTGAAATCAAAGCTTAGTCATGTGTTTCTAAAATAATATAGTCCTGGATATGAAGACGCGTGGCCTAGCGGTCAGTGTGTTTGGCACATGAATCTAAAGCACTGGCTTCAGTTTCTAGACGGGAGGGCGTCTATGCCTCTCGTGATTATACAAACACCTAAAACAATTACAGAAAGCGCGTTACTTGTTATCAAGCCATTCTCACGTGCGAGAGACGACTGGAAAGCATTTTAATATAGGCCTGCTCAGTCATAGCTAAACCGGGGTTAAGCAACAACAACAGCAAAAACAACAACAACAACAACAACAACAACAACGATGACACCAAGCTCCTAAAATGTGTGCCATTGTGCCAGTATGATACATTAATGTTTTTGTAGCTTATGTAACGGCAACATTTTCTATTTCCCCCGTTTTAAAGTCAGCCATTCTAAACATCAACCCAGACAGCAGTCTCAGTTTACGTTTCTTATCCCCGCAAGAAATACCACCAGAGATGATGCTGATAATTCCACCATTGAATTGAATAGAGATCAGCCATTATAAAGCAGCTGTTCTGTGTAATGTCTGAATGTTAATCCCAGAAAACTTCTCGAGGAATTTTTTTTACTTATAATACGTAAACTTTGGAGAGTTGGGTGTAACTGAAAGCCGAGAGAAAAACCTATGAGCGTTGTTTGTACTGGAGGTCAACGTATTAGCTAAATATAGCCATACACTTCCACCTCCACACACACACACATACGTGTATGTTTTTATGTATATATGTATACGTATAAAACAAAAATACAAATATTCAACATATTTACACACAAATGTGCATACATATATACATTCATAGATATGTGTGGTGAGTGCTTATAAACTGTATTGTGCAGTTTATAAAATTATTGAATGCGTATAATATATAATAATATTTATATGAAGTGCATTGAGTAATATTATATGTAGTTTTGTATTCACATTCATGCGAACAGCTATAAAAATCATGCATACATACATACATACATCCATCCATCCATCCACCCATACATACATACATACATACATACATACATGTATACTTAAGCTGTATTCTGTTAAGAACATAGTACAGTACAGTATAAAACTCGTCCACCTTCAGATTTCACCCAGTGCTATTCAACAGTAGTACTATGCCTACTGCCAGATATGCGCTGGGGCTTCTGTAGTGTGTTAATAGATACAACAAGATCTCACAATGCAGGGAAACGGTTGCATAACCAAGTACCTGCGAAACTGGAGAACTAATTGCGTGGAAACAATTGCAGTGATTACAAATAATTGTTCCTCTGTACTCCTTCTTGTTGACTTCAACTTATTCAATTACATACACAAACTCTCTGGATGTTTTGCGTTCTTGTCCCATTTTGTATTTTATATAT
>NC_068985.1:53862573-53865513 GCF_001194135.2 Octopus bimaculoides | reverse complement strand
CTATCTATCTATCTATCTATCTATCTATCTATCTGTCTATCTATATACAGGGCTGGCCAAATGTCACACGACAGTAAATCAAAATGCCATAAATATTCAATATTCAATTTTATTTTTTCATTTCAATTACAATGGGCAATAAAAAAATTTTTTTTTGCCTGGTGCCTGGAATATTTCAACGAATTCTTAAGTGATTTTGCCTGCATAATTCAAAAATAACTCCAGTTTTTCTCTATTCGTTCTAGTTTACTGACCAAACCTGATAGAGTATTTTATTCATGTTGTTGTTGGTACTCCGTCGCTTACGACGTCGAGGGTTCCAGTTGATCCGATCAACGGAACAGCCTGCTCGTGAAATTAACGTGCAAGTGGCTGAGCATTCCACAGACACGTGTACCCTTAACGTAGTTCTCGGGGATATTCAGCGTGACACAGTGTGACAAGGCTGACCCTTTGAATTACAGGCACAACAGAAACAGGAAGTAAGAGTGAGAGAAAGTTGTGGTGAAAGAGTACAGCAGGGTTCACCACCATCTCCTGCCGGAGCCTCGTGGAGCTTTAGGTGTTTTCGCTCAATAAATACTCACAACGACCGGTCTGGGAATCGAAACCGCGATCCTATGACCGCGAGTTCGCTGCCCTAACCACTGGGCCATTGCGCCTCCACATTTTATTCATACAACAGGCATATAATATGAATCAATAAAGAGAGCGTAACACAAAACGAAACAAAGTGCAAATAAAAAAATCAAAATTGAAAATGCTGATTGACAAAGATTTTTGACAGAAAATTCAAGGAATATATTTACGCTTCTTTGTGCACCGTGAATGTTGAGCAACAGGAGTATCTCGTTTTAAACACCAGCAATAGTCTGCCATCATCACAATGTCCCAACGTCCTTGGTACCGAGTTTCCATCTCCTTGATGTCCTGATGGAATTGTTCGCCTTGTTCATTTCTAACATCAGGAAAACGATAAAGATGACTAAAAAGATAATGCATTTTGACGCTCATATTTGCACCAATATCACGAAAAGTTGATATCAAGTTGGTAACAAGGTCTTTATAGTTTTCACTTTTGTGTTTCTCAAGGAAATTTTACACTGCTTCTGCAAAGGCTAGCCAAGCTGATACTTCATTTTCGCTCATCGTTTTCATGAAATTTGTGTCCTTCAAGAGCTTACCGATCTGTGGTCCATCTAAATCCCTTCTTTAAGTTTTTAATCATCAAGTCTGGAAATACACTGCAGATATACTTGAAGCATTCTTCATTTTTGTCAAGAGCTTTAACGAATTGTTTGATCAATCCGAGTTTGATGTGCAAAGAGGGAAAATGATCTACATGGAGCCATATTTGTTCGAAGTGGACAGTCTTTCTTAACATAGTGGTTTACTCGGTCTCTACTGTCCCACATGCAAAGAAAGCATGGGTATTTGGTACAACCGGATTGCTGTCCCATGAGAAAATTCACAATCTTTAAGTCAACGCAGATGACCCATTTATGATCATGATATAGTATCTTCATATTTTTCCTTCAGAGTTGTTGAGTGGCCGAGTGGGACAGCGCCATACACATTTCTATTGTGCAACAATGCACATTCTAAACTACGCTTAGAGCTGTTTATGAAAAGACGCCTTCCTCTTGTTTGTATTTCTCAATGCCAAGCTTATTAAGAAGCCCACTGACATCTCTGCAGTAAACCAGCTCTTCTTCTTTTGTGAAGTAAGAAAGAAACTCTTCATGCCGACTCCGATAAAAGGTTATACGGACACCATTCTCTAGAAGATTCTTCTCTTTCAGTCGGGAAGCCAACAATTCTGCACAAGTTTTTGGGGGTTTCAAGCCACGAAATAGATCATTCAGCTCTACCTGGGGGAATAGCTGAGGTAAAGTCTCAACTGAAAAGTCTTGATCTCTAGTGTCATCTTCAGATGGTGAATCTTTTTTGGTTGAGGGTAAAGTTATCTGAGGCAAGACATTGAAGACAGGAACAGGAAGCTCTTCACTGTGTGGAACCGGTCTAAAAGCAGATGCAAGATTAGGATAGATAAGTGTTTGTCGATTTTTCCGGTTAATACCTTTCAAATTTAGATTACAAAAATATCAGTCGTTCACGCGATTATAGGGCTCAATAACTTAAAAACTAGATTTGATAGATCAAAAAGAAGGTTATATTAGGATTCAGGAGACCGATTTTGTACAGGAATGATGTCTATTTCCTAAACACCAAATACCTTGTAGACTAGTGTTATAAATGTTTAAAAATTGAATGCTGTGAGTTAAAATCACCGTTTTTTAAAAACATTTGTCCGTTTATTAGCGAAGTCTCATTCAGTTGTTAAACATAAATAAATCTCGGAATTAAATGGTTTTGATTTACTGTCAAGTGACTTTTGTTCAACCCTGTATATATATGTATGCATCTCTCTCTCTCTCTGTATATATATATATATATATATATATATATATATATATATATATATATATATATATATATATGTGTGTGTGTGTGTGTATGCAGAACACGAAACTACTTGTTTAAGTATTAATCTTCTTTTCTAGTTTCTTTTTCCTCTAAGCAGTTATGACAGAGAAAGCTGATTAGGTTATTTTAACGAAACTGGAACGCATGATTTCCACGTTCATATTGGTATTTTTAGTGTTTCTATAATATTATTTGCATTTATTCATTCTCGAACTTGATGGGCATTTAACAACAAGCCAGGTGGCACTAAAAGTCACTAGTAAGACTTCTTTATCAATGTACCTGAAAAGACCCGGACTGATGGGTCGAGAAACATATGTCGTACCTAATAAAAGTCTAATACGAAATCTATATCCTACTATTAATTAATACTATATGTATGTATATATATATATATATATATATATGTATATATATATATATATATATATATATATATATATATATATATAT
>NC_068985.1:53852933-53855924 GCF_001194135.2 Octopus bimaculoides | reverse complement strand
TATATATATATATATATATATATATGTAAAACTATGTGTGTGTGTCTTTGTGCCTATTTGCTCCCCATTACCGTTTGACAACCGATGTTGCTGTCTGTACGTCCCCGTAACGTAGCCGTTCGACAAAAGCGACTGATAGAATAAGTACCAGGCTTTACAAAAAATGATAAGTACTTGCGTCGAAACGTTCGACTAAAATTCTTCAAGGCGGTGCCCCAGCATGGCCGCAGACTAAAACGAATAAGAAAAAATGTCAAAGGAAACACTGACACTGTTAAATAGTACTAAAAATGGTGAAGTTGTATAATTTAATTATCTGAAATTCATAGGAAGTTGTATAACTTATGATTGCACGACTGTATATATTTTTACTTCCTATTTCTACAGCTTGTAGACTTCCTGTTCCAAATACTAGAAATATATGACTCATTTGACAGCTATTTGCAGCTTCATTGAGTTTTCTCTTTGTTCTGATTCCAAAACTGGATTTATCCCTGTTTGTTAGTTCTGTGGGAAAATTAATTCGTTTGAGGAGTGTTGATAGTGTATAAGTACATATGATCTTTGTGACCTAGCTAAAACATATAAAAAAATTAAAAGGTATACACACACATACACTCACACACAGTGCATGCCATCAAAGTGACACTTGGCTACGAAGCCCAATATACCCATCATGACTACCCATCTGGTAAGGGTACACCAGGCACATGCATCACAACTATATGTGTGCGAGATGGTGCTCTCATATCAAGATAAACAGCGTATGACCTTGTAGATGGGGCCCAGTTAGAATTTTCTTCAGGTTGAGTAGCGCATCCCGCTCAAAAAGTCTCTGAATAAGGGTTCTTTGAGGATGTTGAACGAAACACCCTACTTCTGCTCGTGATCAGAGATGCACATATCGTTAGCCACCAGGAGACATGCTCAACTGGTTAAGGTCACGCAACTAACTAGCAAATCTGTGGTATTAAGCAGAATATCTGCTGTAGTCCATCTTTTATGCCAAGACAAAACGATGTACATGATAACACTTCCAGTCAGTTTAGCTAAGAAACCATGAGAGCCACTGCCTAGTACTGCATCAGGGCATTATTATTATTATTATTATTATTATTATTATTATTATTATTATTATTATTATTATTATTATTATTATCATCATCATTATCATTATTATTATTAATATTATTATTATTATCATCATTATCATTATTATTATTATTATTATTATTATTATTATTATTATTATTATTATTATTATTATTATTATTATTAATATTATTATTATTATTACATCCACTGAAAAGTGAAGTCAGTTGTGTATTCGGGTGACGATATCGACTACCCTCTACCCTCTACCCTCTACCCTCTACCCTCAAATTTGCTGACATTGTGCCTAAATCAGAAACAATTATTATCATATTATTATTATTATATTTCTGTATCAATTCACTTTACTTTAGGAACATTTGCCAATAAATGGAAATTTGATATTTCATTTATATTGCTATTTCTCTTAATTCGCTTTACACTTCTTTTGTTTTATTTTGTATTTTGTCTTCCAAATCTAACGCGTTCGAAGTTAATGTGATGCAACGTTTCTCTCAATGTAATCATATATTCATGCGTGTGTGTGTATGTGTGTGTGTATGTGTGTGTGTGTATGTGTGTGTGTTTGTGTGTGTGTGGGGGGGAGAGAGACAGACAGACATATATGGACAGATAGATGGATGGAAGGATCGATCGATGGATCGATATATTGAAGGATGGATGGATGGGAGGATGGATGCATGTTTTTTCTTGAGTTTAAGTTCTTCATGAAAGAGTTGAAGTCGGTCACTAACAAAGCGACAAGACTTTTTTAGTTAAGAAAGTTCCCGGCGTTTGTAAATATGTGGTTGAGTTGGTGTGTTGGTTGAACTGTCAATGCATACACCCAAGAGTGTGCATCTATTCACATAAGAATCTCAGATGGAAAATTTTGGGAATGTATTATAAACCTTGACTGAGCCACTAATAGACTGGATTTGAAGAATCCATGTCAGTTCTTTTTGCTCTTTTTTTTGTGAAACCGAGTATTTCTAGGTTTTTGTGCAAATTTGTTGGTACATAAATAATGCACCTACGAGAATTCATAGTCATGGTACAAGAGTTATAAGTTCCGCATTAATTCGCCATATATGTTCTCTTTTTCCCGGACTTTAGATTGTGCATGACTTTTGTTCCCTGTCCCATAGAACAATATCAGGTCTGTTATGTCTGCACCGAAATGGTGTTTTTATTGGGATGCTCCCCCAGTATTCCTTGTTTTTAAAGGTGTGAATACCTGCTGATTCTGAGATACCTTTGATGTATACGTCAGGGCAGTCCTTCCTGTGGATAGCATTGTAAATAGTCTTTGCAGTTGTAACATGCCTCAGGGGCAGGTAGAATCTCGTAGACATTTTGGGGCAGCTGCAGATGGTGTGGGTGGTATTTTCCACACTGGTATAGCAGAGCCGACATTTTTTATCACAACATGGAGGATTGATGGTATTTTTGTCCCTCTTGTTTATCAGGTATTTAGTAGCTGTCTCTTGTATGTATGTATGTATGCATGTATGTATGTATGTATGTAGGTAGGTAGGTAGGTAAGTGTCACTATAACAACCAGACTAGCGGATGCTGTTCAACACTACTCGTTACAAAGCGCTTCCTCACATTGTTTTCGAACGATGCCACCCCACTGACTAGGCAGGTAGAGCAACACTCTCCCTGAGCAGAATGCCAGTTCATCACAGGGTTATTCATTTACAGCTAAGTGAATTAAAGCAACGTGAAATTGTTTCATTCAAGAACTCAATGCGCCGCCGGTCTAGAAATCAAAACCACGAGATGTGTGTGAGTTTACAGACAGACAGACAGACAGACAAACAGATAGATAGATAGATCTACATATATATGCACACACACACACACACACACACACACACACACACACACACACAC
>NC_068985.1:53849013-53852717 GCF_001194135.2 Octopus bimaculoides | reverse complement strand
AAATTGATGGGGAAAGAAATGACAGAAAAATTTAAGGTGGAGTACTTGCGCAGAATGAGACTGATCCTTAAGTCGAAATTAAACGGACGGAATAAGATCGAAGCTATCAACACCTGGGCAGCTTCACTCCGGAGCAGGGGTAATCGTATGGACAGTAGACGAACTAAACAACTTAGACAGAAAGACAAGGAAGTTGCTAACTAGATGTGGGTCACTCCACCCAAAAAGTGACACAGACACAGACTGTATGTATCAAGAAAAAGAGGGGGAAGAGGACTTATTGGATGCGAACACAGCGTTAGAGTAGAAGAAAATAACATAGCATGGTATGTAAAAACATGCCACAGAACCGATATTACTAGAAGTAAGAAGGTCAGACTTGTGTAGGATGAAAGATTGCAAAGATAAAGCACTATACAAGAAATTGAAAACGAATGAAACTGAAAATAGGTGGGTAACGAAAAGAATGCTTGGTCAATTTCATAGGGATGTTGAAGATAAGAAAGACAGAGAAAAAAGATGGCTGTGGATGACTAAAAGTGATTTAAAACTGGAAGCGGAGGCCCTAATCTGTGTTGCCCAAGTGCAAGCACTAAGAACAAACTACATAAAATACAGAATAGACAACACATCAGAAAGTGATAAGTGCAGAATCTGAGGACAAAACGGTGAAACCGTATGGCATATTACCAGTCAATGTACGCCACTAACCCAGAAGGAATATAAGAGACGTTACTACCTTATAGCCTGGCTTGTCCATTGGACACTTTGCAACAAGTATGAACTTGACAAAGCAAAAAATTGGTACGACCACAAACCTGAAGGTATTGTCAAAAATAGAAGTGCAAAGATCCTATTGGATTTTATGATTCAGTGCGACCATGAGATTGAGAATAGGAAGCTAGACATAGTCTTAACTGAGAAAGAAAACAAACTATGCTGGATCATAGATATAGCATGCCCAGCTGACAACAACAAGGTATGCGATAAGGAAGAAAATGTCGGTAGATATGACAGGTTAGCTTGGGAAGTTAAGCAGTTGTGGTCGATGAAAAAAGGTAGCAGTAGTACCAATAATTGTCGGAGCCCTGGGAACAGTGAGCAAAAATCTCGTGAGGTACGTGGAACAAATAGGGGCTGCAATAAGGGGGGAGCACTTACAGAAAACAGCACTGCTTGGAACCTCTCGAATACTCCGGAAGGTGCTCGAAAAATTAGGGGTGTTACCTTAGTTCACTGGTAGTGAACAGCTGACACTGTAGTACATCCCCAGCGTTAGAAGCTGCGCAAAGGCAATAAATAATAATAATCCTTATGAAAGAAAAAAGCAAGGATATTACAGCTAGCAATTATAGACTAATCACTTGAGAAAGATCCACGAAAAACCACTCGAGAACTTCAAGTTAGCTGAAAACTGCCTGCACCCATTTACATGCGATCGGAAAATCAAAAAAGCTCGACAAATGGGTACCATACGATTTGAATGAAAATCAGAAAGTGCGCAGATATGGAATTTGCTCGTCGCTTCTTCTCCGTGACCAGACCGATCTATTTCTATCGTATTGTAATTTGTGATGAAAAGTGGATTCTGTACAATAATAAACAGCGTCCTTCACAGTGCTTGGACCAAAATGAAGCACCGAAAACATTTCCTTAACCCGAGCTCTTCAAAAAGAAGTTTATGATGACTGTTGGTGGTGTACTGCTGGACTCATCCATTATAACTTTTCAAAACCCGGAAAAACCATTACTACAGAAACATGTTACCATGAAATTGCCAAAATGAGCCCCAAAGTGCTATTTTTCCGTCTCATACTGGCCAACAGAAGAAGCCCAATCATTCTTCATGACAATGCTCCCTCACATTTCACTAATGACGCTCCAGAAGTTGAGGAAACTTGTCTAAGAAGTTCTTCCCCACCCGGCTTATTCCCCAGACCTTTCTTTCACCGGTTAACACTTTTTCAAGCACCTTGATAGTTTCTTGCGAGAGAAATTCAAAAATCAAACCGATGCTGGAAGTGCGTGCAAAGAGTTCATCAGCTCCAGAAATCTAGAGTTTTATGGTACCAAAATAAACAAGCTTATAACTCGTTGGCAAATATGTATTGATTGTAATGGTACTTTGATGAATAAAATTTCCGTATTGTTGAAATATATTGTGAAGAATTTCATGTTTCAATACGTTGCTTACTTCTTAATCAGCCTGACACATAGACAAAGGAGTTCTAAATGAGGTAAAAGCTGGAAAGAAAAATCTAACAATAACATGGATAAATAATAGGAAAGCCTATGACATGATTCCACACTCATTGGATAAATGAATGTTTGAGTATATTCAGTATAGCAGACAACATAAGAGAATTAATTAGCTTTAGCATGAAGAAATGGAAAATAGATCTCTACACAAATGACACACTCTTAGGGTAAGATAATATGAAAAGAAGAATTTTTCAAGGGGATTCGTTAACCCCTTTAATATTTGTCTTATGTTTGACCCCCCACTCAGTTTTTGTATTAAGGAAGGGAAAGGCAGGGTATCAGTTCAGAAATAGTAAAGGAAAAAATAACCATTTGCTCTACATGGATTATTTGAAGTTTTTTTTAGTAAGAATGAAAAAGAAGATACATTCCTTAATACAGACTGTAAGACCCTTCGGCAAAGATATAGGCATGGAATTTGACATAGATAAGTTTACAATATTAGTCATGAGAAGGGGACAGGTAGTCAACAGCGAAAGCATCCAATTACCAGATGACCAGACATTAAAATCATTGAAAGGAGAGAAGCGTTATAAATATCTAGGAGTATTAGAACCTGACAGAATACTAACTATAGAAATGAAAGCGAAAATTGAGAAGTAGTACATCAGAAGGTTGAGGAAGCTAATGAAGTCAAAGCTAAATGGTTCGAATCTAGTAAAGACTGTAAATACTTGGGCAGTATCATTTCTTAGCAGCTTTTGAAGATTGGACAAAAACTGAATTAGCAAAGCTAGACGTAAGAACTAGGAAGGATTTCAATATGAATGGAGGACTTCACTCAAGGGCCGGAGTGGCAAGATTATACTTACCTAGAAAAGAAGGTGGAAGAGGGTTAATATCAGCAGAAGACTGCGTAGAGTTAGCTAGAGTAGATATAGACACCTATGTAGGTAATAGTAAAGAAAATTTATTAAAACCTGCTCGAGTCACTGCACGACATAGGGAGGCCAAAAACCAAAACGAAGTTAAAACCAGAAAAAGGAACAGAAATTATCTGACTGGCAGGAGGAAGCGTTGCATGGTAGATGCCCAGAGATTGTTTAAGCAAATAGTAGTAGTGAGATATAGTTATGGTTGCAGAAATGAAAGCTGAAGAGGGAGACATCTATATATGGATGACCTAAAACTATATGCAAAAAACGACAAAGAGCTAGAAACACTACTACAGACAGTACACGGCTTTACCAAGGAAATAGATATGAAATTCGGATTAGAAAAATGTGCCAAAGCAACCCTGAAAAGAGGAAAATTAGTTAAAAGTAGCAATATAACACTAGATAAAGCCAATGAAATAAGAGAACTAGACGAAAGCCAACCACATAAGTATTTAGGAGTCAATGAACTAGATAGGATACAACATACACAAATGAAAGAAAAAATAAAGAAAGAGTACTATAGACGAGTTAGATCAATACTAAAAACAGAGCTCAATGCTAAAA
>NC_068985.1:53844932-53847867 GCF_001194135.2 Octopus bimaculoides | reverse complement strand
AAGAAATGGAAAAACTTTCAAAATACAAAGACCTGGAAATAGAGGTAACTCGAATGTGGAATTTAAAAACAGAAACAATTCCTATCATAGTAGGTGCCTTAGGTATAATATAAAAATATTCAGACAAATACATAACAAAAACACCAGGACTTACAAATATATATAACATACAGAAAATTGCACTAGTGGGCACTGCACACATCCTACGCAAAACACTTTCAATACAGTAACCATAAGAGCATCACAGCAAACCACAGCACATACCCAAGGCGCACAGAGCTGCGCTCGGTAGTGCAGTGAAAGCACGTTATAAAAATAAAACTACTGAACAATAATAATAATAATAATGACGATGATAACAACAGCAACAATTATAATAAATATAGTTTCAGATTTTGGCACAAGGCCAGCAGTTTCGGGTGAGGGGATACTAAAAGCAAGTCGATTTAATACATTATAGTTCTTGTCTGGTATTAATTTCACTCTGTTAGCGGTTCAAACGAAAAATTCTTGCATGGGTGGAATTCGAACTCATAACAAAAATGACATAATCATATAATCGCAGAACATTAAACACGGTGTTTTACAGATTCAGCTGTCACCAATCTTCGGGGAATTACAATATAACTAAGATGAATTTTAAAAATATATGAACAGTTATAAATATAATTGAAATTGTATCCCCTCCAGTCAAAAATACGTAAAGACACAGTTTTTCTATCACCATGGTAACGAATACATTTTTTAAAATTATTTTTAACAAATAGTGGGACTCACTGAAAGTTATATAGATAGACAGATGGCCATTTGTCTCTCACATATAAATATATGTTTGTGTATTCGTAGTGTGTGTGAGAGAGAAAGAGATGGAAATTGACATAGATAGATAGGTAGATAAATAAATAGAGAGGTGGTATGCATGCACACATAATTTCTGTTTATTTAAATTCGTAATACAAAATATATTCGTGTGAAGTGATGAATTGTAACATTTTATAGAAGAGTGTTCTTCAGAACAACGCTCTCCTCGTAACACAGTAGCTTATGTTAACTTATTAGCCTTATTACCTGCTTGTTTAATTACAGACAAATATCAACCCCAGTTTCTTCAAACACTAGTTGTTTTCTTCCGTTTTTTTCTTCTCAATATAAGCGTCCAGGACACCACTTCCCTTGTGACACACCAGCTTATACTATCTTTTTTTTTAGCTTTATTACCGGTTTGTTTAATTACAGAGGTCAAGACTATTTTCTTCAAAACTCGCTATTTTCTTCATTTTTTTTTCACAACATAAAAGGTCTCTGGTCTCAGTCTTATATTAAAAATTTGTGAAGTCATATATTTATACAAACCAGTCACTTCCCAAGAGAAAGGCAGCTCTTATACTGTATTGTGTTTGTCCGTATATTTTATTGCACCAAAGGCGTAAAAGTTCATTTCTAATCAATAGAATAACTTTATAAAATAAACAATATGTTATAATATATAATGTACTTTCCGCTTGGCCGGGCACTGACATTGTACAAAAGCATTATATAAACATTACACTGCATACAAACAGAATACCCCCACCCCACAAACACACACACACACACACACGCACATACATTCACGCGCACGTACGTACATATATACATATATACATACATACTTACATACATAATTGCATGCATAAATACATACATGCGTGCGTACACACATACATATATACATACACACACATACATCATAACGATAGCCAAACGAGGTTAGCAGACTTTTTTAATACCTGTATCATACATACATACATACATAGACACATACATACATGTGTGCACACGTACATACACACGCGCATACACTGTGTATACATACACACACATACACCCATAGGAATCAAAGGATAACCGAACGAAACCAGCAAACTTTAAAAAAAAAAAAATCCAGTCATAAAAGGCTTTAGATTGTGCGAGACGGAGTACACCACTCGTGGAGTGGAGACGCTCTTCGAGTGAGATGTCCATCTCCTATGAAAGAGCCTATTCATCGTGTTCACTAAGCTCATTTCAGTAAGGAGGAAGGGAGATAATCTATTACCTACCTGAATGAAACGAACATCACAGCCACATCCACACAAAATTCTAACGAAAATCTGACAGAACATTAATATCAAGTGCACGAGGATGGTCCAGGTAAATTGCTGATCAGGCAAGAGATGGGATCAAATTAATAAGAATTCTCAAAATGATTGAATATTAGCAAAAGTTTCCAGGTATATCAAACATGTGGTATGCCCTGTTAGTCATTATTGTAAGGGAGATGATTTATTTCCAGATGCACCTTGGCGGGATTAGAAGCATTAATTTTGAATCCAAGAACAAAGAAGAAGTTACCCTTCCTCGCTTTCTGATCAAACAGCTCCCCAAAGAGATTGTAGAATCACCAGCATCAACACATAATGTGATTGGCGACCTATTGTAGGGAGAAAATATAATCAGAGCAATAGATATGATCAACGCAAGATCAACGCAAGATCAACGCAAGTGGACATTTAATATTTTTTCTATCTTAAAGCGGTGAGCTGGCAGAAACGTTAGCACGCCGGGCGAAATACTTA
Source organism: Octopus bimaculoides (assembly GCF_001194135.2). NCBI lineage: Eukaryota > Metazoa > Mollusca > Cephalopoda > Octopoda > Octopodidae > Octopus > Octopus bimaculoides. The sequence goes on along the minus strand of NC_068985.1, from coordinate 53,845,270 downwards.
TCAGTATTTCGTCTGTCTTTACATTCTGAGTTCAAATTCCACCGAGGTCGACTTTGCCTTTCATCCTTTCGGGTTCGATTAAATAAGTACCAGTTACGCACTGGGGTCGACATGATCGACTTAATCCGTTTGTCTGTCCTTGTTTGTCCCCTCTGTGTGTAGCCCCTTGTGGGCAGTAAAGAAATAAGAAACGTTAGCACGCCGGGCGAAATACTTCGCGATATTTCGTCTCCGTGAATTATTGTGAATTATTGTGACTACTGCTGTGTTACTCTGTGAAAACAACTGTGTGAAGTACCGTAAATTGTCTCTGTGAACAATAGTGATATTTTGTGGAA
>NC_068985.1:53840875-53843003 GCF_001194135.2 Octopus bimaculoides | reverse complement strand
TTATTGAGCGAAAACACCTAAAGCTCCACGAGGCTCCGGCAGGGGACGGTGACGAACCCTGCTGTACTCTTCCACCACAACTTTCTCTCACTCTTACTTCTTGTTTCTGTTGTGCCTGTAATTTAAAGGGTCAGCCTTGTCACACTGTGTCACGCTGAATATCCCCGAGAACTACATTAAGGGTACACGTGTCTGTGGAGTGCTCAGCCACTTGCACGTTAATTTCACGAGCAGGCTGTTCTGTTGATTGGATCAACTGGAACCCTCGACGTCGTAAGCGACGGAGTGCCAACACAAACAAACAAATGAAGTAATTATTACTACTTTTGTTGCCTTTGTTGTAGTATAAAGACAGATCAGTTTGGCATCATCTACAATGTTCAACAAGTTTACCATGGCCCAAGGCATGGCCCTGTGGTAAAAAAAAACTTGCTTTGCACCCATTTAGTTTCTGATTCAGTCCCACTGCGTGGCATATTAGACATTTTTTTTTGTACAATAGTCATGGGACAACCAACTTTTTTTGAGCAAATTTGGTAGACGGAAACTGTGGAAGCCCATAGTATATGTGAGTGTGCATGTCCTTATACTTCACCGATTGACATCTAGTATTGGTTTGTTCATGTCCTGTAATTTAGCAAAAGAGACAAATAAATTATTGCGGTTAATTTGTTCGACTGAAACCACCTGAAGGCGTTGCTCCAACATGTTCTCAATCCAATGACTAAAACATGTGGCAGTTAAAAGATATTTAACAAAAACTACTTTATGAACAGTTTTGTGTATTTTTCTTCATTTGTTATTTAGTGTCAAAATTTTCATCGCACTAACTGCGACTTGATCATTGACACAGTGCAACAGAAATTTTGACTCGAAATAATAACTGTTTAAGTGAAGATAACGCGTTTTGAATGGCTAAAATGTGTCTTTCATGCCGTAATTGCTTTCGTTCCAGCACACCGTGTCAGATCAAATCACTTGCCAGACAATTACCTCTCCGAAATTACTGAATTTTTGTGTTTTTTACTTTAAATATCAGTTAATAAGCTATTTTCTACGACGGTGGGTTAAATAAAGATAAGAAACGGTCCAAATTGAATATATTGATGTCAAGAATAAGCTATTTATTTTGTTTGCAGCTTTGTCATACGATATGTTTTGTTTGAAAAGAGAGAGAATGATTGTATGAGTCGTTTAAAGACTGTGGCTGGCATGTGAGAAGATAGAATTGGATTCTGAAATTAACGAGTGAAACATTGGTGGTTTTCATTGAGCAGAACCAAATTTTCGCTTGATGACTGCCCACGTTACTATTTTTACTTGAATTTCTTGTTAATTCCAAACGACTAGAAATATGTGTGATTACGTAACAGTTTTGATTGAAATTGTAGATAAATGATAAAATAGCATTGAATGAAATATGTAAAATAAGTGCACCCGTGAGAGGTTAATGGTTTTGCTTCGACTCTCCTAAATATGTTATTTATTTTGATGAATGCGTGATAGAGTAGACTGGTGGGTATCGTTAATCAAGTAAGGATTATTTCTAAGTTTTGTCCACTAGGCAGAATTTAATTTGACAGTCGCACTTCACACGTCTTTATAAGACCCTGCTTAACGCTCGTCAAATTTTATTGTATCTCTCCAAGCCCTTTTGGTTGGTTATTATTATTATTATTAATATTCAGTAGTTTTATTTTTATAACGTGCTTTCACTTCACTACTGAGCGCAGCTCTGTGTGCCTTGGGTATGTGCTGTGGTTTGCTGTGATGCTCTTACGTTTACTGTATTGAAAGTGTTTATCGCAGTGCCCAGTAGTGCAATTTTCTGTATGTTATATATATTTGTAAGTGCTGGTGTTTTGTTATGTATTTGTCTGAATATTTTTTTATTATACCTAAGGCGCCTACTATGATAGGAATTGTTTCTGTTTTTAAATTCCACATTCGTGTTACCTCTATTTCCAGGTCTTTGTATTTTAAAAGTTTCTCCGTTTCATTTAGGGAAACGTTGTCATCTGCTGGTATTGATACATCAATTAGAAAGCATTTTTTCCTTCATGATCTTTGACAACTATATCTGGTCTATTTGCCTTAATTTCTCTATCTGTGTGTATTGGCATATCCC
>NC_068985.1:53838605-53839840 GCF_001194135.2 Octopus bimaculoides | reverse complement strand
GAAGAAGAAGAAGAAGAAGAAGAAGAAGAAGAAGAAGAAGAAGAAGTGAAGAGTCAAGACAAGAAGAAAGATGAAAGGCAGAAAGAAGGCAAGAGGAAGGAAGGAGTAAATCTTCTTCACTACATGAAAATTGTAGTCGCTCAAAGAACAACATTGAAAGCAACTACCACAAAGAATCTAACAAAAATGGAGTTAGCAGCGGGAAAGAGACTTTTGCAGCTAAGGAATTGGTTAACATCTCATTGGAGAACAAAATAGAAAAACTAAAACAAGGCAGCAAAATATATGAAAATGAATGGAAGGAGGGCAGAACTGACACCTCCAAGCGACGTGCTTGAAGCAACTGCCAAACGGGCAGTTGTCTACAAGTGCGTGAACACAAAGACAAGGAAACTCGAAAATGCCGAACGCGACCAGGTGGGAAAAGCCTTGAAAGACATATGGCAAGATATCCATCACATTGCGTGAGCTAGGCAAGACGGCAAAGTTGAGATCCTTTTTAAAACCGAAGGGCAGGCAATACAGTGGTCGGTGACCACGCGTTGCACCGAGGAAATCGCCCTCTTCCCAACATATAAGGGAAGAAGGGTGGTACGAATTATGGTACCTGGAGTCCCACCAGGCCTGGATTTGTGGTGGATCCTTGCCCGTATTTGTACGGACGGGGGAGAGAATCTCCTGGTTGTTAAAAGATCAAGGAAGGAGAATTGAGTTGGGACTACCTTGGAGGTTCTTGTCCAAGCAAAGTCAGAGCAGTTAGAGTAAGTTCCAGACCTGATTTTCCTCTCGATGGAGTAGAACTAAGGGTGAACGTGCAGGGCAGAAGGCCGAGGTGCCACGATTGTGGTTCAACGGGTCACTTACGGGTTTTCTTCCCACAGAATCAGAACAGAAGGGCAGAAAGAAATGTCCAAACGAAAGCACTATGTGTCGACAAAAACAAGAACAACAGAAAGATAGGGGAATAGAAACAGAAATTGAACCTAAAGAGACAAACCAGGTAAGTGTTACAGTGAAGATGGCAGTAGGAGTAGCACCAGCAGCAGTGATGGAAGCTACACTAGCAGGAGCAACAACAACAACTACAAGAGAACCAGAACAAACAACACCGGAAGAAAACATACAAGACGTGGACTCCTCAACGCATCCAAGTGATGATGAATGGGGGAAGCCCAAAAGGCAAAGAACCAACCTATCTATCTATCTATCTATCTATCTATCTATCTATCTATCTA
>NC_068985.1:53836676-53838505 GCF_001194135.2 Octopus bimaculoides | reverse complement strand
GTGTTGAGCCCTGTGTGGCTAATAAAGAAACCTATCTACTTACCTACCTACCTACCTATCTACCTACCTGCCTGCCTGCCTGCTTGCCTGTCTTTCTGTCTGTCTATCTATCTATCTATCTATCTATCTATCTATCTATCTATCTATCTATCTACTTACCTACCTACCTATCTATCTACCTACCTACCTACCTGCCTGCCTGACTGCCTGCCTACCTGCCTGCTTGCCTATCTTTCTATCTATCTATCTATCTATCTATCTATCTATCTATCTATAATACTAAAACTCAAAGTTTGTTTTCCTGTCATTTAATTAAGATGATAAAGATTACACATAAAATAGTCATTTCCCCCTAAACAATGAAACTGGAAATGCCGACACTTTAAAGAGTTGTCGTAGCTACCTTCTTTTTACCATCCTTTTTCCTTACTTTTTTTCTCCCCTTAATCATTTATACAACTTTCGAGTGCCGTAGATTGAAAGAGAAAATTCTCCCTATATTTTTATGACATAGTTTTTGAATCACAGGTACTTGATTTTTTTTCTTACGGGGAAAAATTACTATTTTATTTAAAATAAAATATTAATCTATATCATCGTAATCAAAAAGCAGAAAAACAGACGGAGAGTCTATCTCTTTATAAGATCAGTTGCAATGAGAGGAGTTGAATCTCATAAGAATGGAAAAAACAAACAACCACAAATGGGTTGTACCTTATAATGAAACTCTTTTACGAACATTCAAATGCCACTGCAACGTTGAAATTGTTCTCTCTGTGAGGTAAATTAAGTACATCATCAAGTACGCGCTGAAAGAAAAAAAATAACCAAGCTGCTGTTCAAATAAACAACGATAACAAAATTAGTCAATATCTAATGGGTAGGTGTATTGGACTATCCGAAGCAGTTGCATTCATTTTAGGATTTTCAATTCATGAAAGAGCACCTGCAATACAGAGACTGCAAATTCATCTACCAGATGAACAAGGAATATTGCTCGTGAACAAAACACTTAATCTCACGTTGCCCTTTAATCATTTCGACAGCTGATGGGTGACACACCGTGCACTTGTTGATCGGACGGAGGGAGTTAGCGAATGTTCTGAGTTCAAATTCCATAGAGGTCGACTTCACTTTTCCTCTTTTCAGGGTCGATAGAATAAAAACAGTTGAGCACTGGGTCGATATAATCGACTCACACTCTCCCCCAAATTTGTTGGCTTTGTTCCAAAATTTGAGATCCATGCCGGTGTTCTGCTAAGAATTGATATTTCATTGTTTTAACAAAGGTAAATATACTTTTAGAATTTTACTTTTCAGCATAATTATTACTAAGATTACATCGATATTAAATATCTACATATCAGCTTGCTTCGCTTCACTTTCATTTTGTTTGTAACAATATTTGATCATACAACTTCATGTATATATACAAACAATACGTTTCTTTCGTTCGGCTTGCAGCAAAAGGTTGATAATAACGTGAATGCGATGAGCTTAAGTTTTCACTACACATAAACGTAGATGGGATAATGGTATTTACGGTAGTACTGTGTTTGGTAATAATACAAACTACATTAACAATGCATCGAAGTGCTTTTAACATAATTGCATTATATCTTATGGATCTATTATTTTACGTTATTCACTGCTGGCGTTCGAGCTTCTTTCGTGTTGCACATCTTGCCAGCGATCTTCCCGCATGCATTTCATAAAGATACTTATGGATATACACTATCGGATTCAATGATATCAAATCAATGTAAACCATGCCATTTTAAAGATAACGTGCTCGCGCTAATATATATAGATATATATATATATATATA
>NC_068985.1:53827931-53836323 GCF_001194135.2 Octopus bimaculoides | reverse complement strand
TATATATATATAGTTTTTTCACTCTTATTATCTTTTATATATATATATATATATTTCTGTGTGAGTTAGAGGTTGAGAAACCAACTAAGGGATAGTACCTGTCCAATATACTGCTGGTAGTGTACTCAAATTATTCATACTCAAGTACTAGTTATTGCGTGGCAATCTCGCAATAGAGTGTTAAATATGGGCGAGGTTAAAAAGTGGTTTACCCTTGATTTATACGGCAAATAAGAAAGTGGAGAGGATACAAAATCGACAGACATCAGCCGGTAGACATTCCAATATGTCTATTTATTCCAATGTATTAGATGAATACATACACATGCATATGTACACATGTATTAGTAGTACAGATTTATCAAATAGAAAGAGTTGGTAATTGCAAAAACAAGGGTGTGGAAGCATATAATCAATAGGACACAGGTGATTAATTGAGTAAATGAACAAATGAGTAAATGAACAAATGAGTAAATGAATAGATTGTCAGTAAAACCGAATGGGTGTGTATGTGCTAGTTCCTTACGGCCGTTTCTGCCAAGAGGCAACGAAATCTTCCAGGTTATCTCCATCTCTTCAGTGTTATGTAGGGATGAGCAGGTAAAGCTTGGATAATGAATGTGTCTGTAAGCTTCTTCAGAGGGTTTAAGTGGTTGGGAGGGCTAGCATATATAAAAAAACAGTTAATAATAGCTAGAGTGTGTTTGTCTTTTTAAAATAGAGTAGAAAAAGAATAGGAGTAAGAATAAGAACAAGCATGAGGATGTAAGGGAAGTACATCTTAGTATAATGATTTAGGTATAGCAAGGGGAAATAAGATACAGACTTCCCGTGATGTATCATAGGATCCATGTTATTTTGTCCAGTGTTGGAGGTGGATATAGTCGTTTTCAAGAGAAGTTTTTTCAGGAAGGATAATTTTAGGCAGTAGTTCACATTATGCTTACATAGAGCTTCAGTGGTGAGTTTGAATGTATAGTCCGTGTTACGGAGGTGAAAGTTTATATGCAAAGTGCCAGTTAGTAGGTGTAACGTTGCGGATGGTATATGAGTACATTAATGACAGAAAGGAACCAGGTGGGGCCAAAGTGCGATGTTAGTGTTCGTTTTTTGCCGACAAACACACTGTCGCTGTTATTAACATTTTTTTTTGTGTTAGCCCTCCCAACCACTTAGACCTTCTGAAGAAGCCTAGAGGCACATTCATTATCCAAGCCTTACCTGCTCATCCCTACATGACACTGAAGAGATGGAGATAACCTGGAAGATTTTGTTGCCTCTTGGCAGAAACGGCCGTAAGGAACTAGCACCTACACACCCATTCGATTTTACTGACAATCTGTTCATATACTCATTTGTTCATTTGCTCAATTAATCACCTGTTCCTATTGATTATATGCTTCCACACCCTTGTTTTTGCAATTACCTACTCTTTCTATTTGATAATCAGTACCACTAATACATGTGTACATATGCATGTGTTTGTATTCATCTAATACATTGGAATAAATAAACATACTGGAATGTTTAGCGGCTGATGTCTGTCAATTTTGTATCCTCTCCACTTTCTTATTTGAAACTAATAGGAGTGAGTTTTGCAAAAGTACCTGAAGATACTATCATGTGAGTTACAGTCGTTCTGTAAATCCCTTCTTTGGAGAAATAGAACCCTCTCAATGTACAGGTGTTTTTTTCAACAGCTGAATGTGAGTGTTTGGGGTAAAGCATTAGCGAGAAATGGATTTAAAGAGAAATTAGAGAAATTACTAACATCCTTTTCCGTAAAAAAAGAAGAGAACAATAATCTAGTTCAATCCTTACTTCAATCCAGATGTCATCTTAAAGATAGTCAGGAACCAGCAACATGGTGTAAATGCCAAACAACTGTAGTAGAGTTAATGTTTGGTCATTTTGCCAGTTCTCGACTTGTTTTGTATGAGAAATATATAATTATAATTTCTCACACAGGCTTGCGGCCACTCTTTTTGCATGAAGAAACAGTTATATTTCGTACTTCCTTTATTGAACCTAAGAGTAAGAGAGGTAAACACTGACAAGATTTGAGTTCAGTAAAGTAAAAATCAGGCATCAAATACCACAAGATGTTGTGTAACCCACCATGATTTTTGGGTTTTTAAAATAAAACATATTTCGATCAAAATAATAATAAAAAATGTGTGACTTTTGTCAGATTTGAACTGTAAATCTTAAAATCATCAAATCAAAGTATTAGTGTCATGTCACCCCATATTTGATGTGCTGTAACAGAATTCTGCCGCACAATCTCTCTCTTTTATTTTTTACCCTGTTATTTCTGTTTCTCCACCTAACTACATTTGAACACTTCGTTCACTATTACAACTCTCATAAAATCCATTTTAATCAGTGTCTAGCTTGTTTAAGGACACCCTCCATTCTACCCCATCACACATCCATCAAAATAATTAACACATTTAGGAGAGTCGAAGCAAAACCATTAACCTCTCACGGGTGCACTTATTTTACATATTTCATTCAATGCTATTTTATCATTTATCTACAATTTCAATCAAAACTGTTACGTAATCACACATATTTCTAGTCGTTTGGAATTAACAAGAAATTCAAGTAAAAATAGTAACGTGGGCAGTCATCAAGCGAAAATTTGGTTCTGCTCAATGAAAACCACCAATGTTTCACTCGTTAATTTCAGAATCCAATTCTATCTTCTCACATGCCAGCCACAGTCTTTAAACGAATCATACAATCATTCTCTCTCTTTTCAAACTAAACATATCACATGACAAAGCTGCAAACAAAATAAATAGCTTATTCTTGACATCAATATTTTCAATTTGGGCCGTTTCTTATCTTTATTTAATCCACCGTCTTAGAACATAGCTTATTAACTAAGAGGTAAAGTAAAAATACACAAAAATACATCACGCTGTCCATAAAGTCGTTTTTGTTAATGACATTTTATACATGTAAGATATCTTAGGGCCGTGTTAAAGTTGTTGAATGTTCTAGATGATACTAAATTGATCTTTTTCTATACTAAAATAGCAACACTACAACAAAGACAGCAAAAGTAGTAATAGTTGGAAATAAGGAAATAGTTATTTCATTATTTCACAGATAAAAACAATTAGAAATACACAATAAATTAACAACACCAATAATTATATTTTAACTTTTATGGCATATACTGTGATGGAATCTTAATTTGAGGTCATTCTCACTGATAAACGAACATATCGGATGCAGTAAAACGACATCCGTCCATGAGTATTTTTATTTCACAATGCAATACTGCTAATATGGGTGGGCTAGTAGAAGACATAGTTTAGAGAATGGCAAAGTTACGGTTTCAACCTAGATATTAATGACCCAGTAGTTAGGGTGTCAAACTTACAATCATTAGTTCGGGATTCAATTCCTGGTCGTGTTCGAGAGTTCGCTTCCTGGAGCACTAGCCAACTGCTAACTCAGCTTTTTCTCTCTCCAGCAATTGCCTCCTGAATGTGCCGCTGAGACAAAGTTTGAAGCGGTGAGAGGGTATCTATATCTTCTCGTCTATAATTTGGCACCAAGAAACAACGAACTGTGATGTTGATGCGTGTTGATGAAAACAGGATATTTGAAGGCGATGCGATCGGACCATTCGACATGTAGCTGCTTGAATAGATAGGAGATAAAGCACGAAATAAAAATAATATAAGAGGAGACGAGAAAAGCAATAACAACAACTACAACAATAAGAAAAAAAAAACTAATAAAAGTATGGTACATATTACCAGGTTATTCATGCTTGTGAGTGACAGCTAAGCTGATTATAATTATTTCGTATAATTGATTGTTTCAAATTTGAAAATTGGGAAAATGGTTGGATGTTCGTAAAATTGAGTTGTAGAATTAGAAATTATAATTGTTTCTGATTTAGGTACATAGCAGGAAATTTTGTGGGAAGACATTAGTCGACGCCATCGGCTTGTACTTGACTCTGAATGGATGAAAGTCAAAGTTGATCTCGTTAAAATTTGAACTCAGAATTCAAAATGTCGGAACAAATACAAGTAGGTATTTTTTCGACGCACTAACTATTCTACCAATCTACCGCCCATAATAATGATAAATTCTAATATAGGCACAAGGCCTGAAACTTTGGACGAGGGTGGGGGCAGTCGATTACATCGAACCCAGTGTTCAACTAGTACTTATTTTATCCACCTCAAAAGGATGAACAGCAAAGTGGACTTCAACGGAATTTGGACTCAGAACGTAAAGCCAGAAGAAATGCCGCTAAGCATTTTGTCGTTAGATCCTACCTGCTCGCCGCCTTGAAATCGAATGAAACCCATTGGTTTAATAATAATAATAATAATAATAATAATAATAATAATAATAATAATAATAATAATAATAATAATAAAGTAAATATAAGGACCTGGAAATTGAAATACAAAAGATGTGGCATCTTAAAGCGAGAACTGTGCCTGTTATTGTAGGTGCCCTAGGTATGATAAAAATGGGATGTCAGAAACATCTAGATAAGATCCCAGGAGAACCATGTCTCAGAGAAATCCAAAAGATTTTGCTGACAAGTACTGCCCACATCCTTAGAAAATCCCTATCGACTTAAATGTGTGTGTTGTATTACGCGAAGATATTTCACTACTGCCCCTACCACATCCCCTCTTTCCCAAGCTTTCAGTCATACTGTAACATCTCTTTTCCTTCACTCGCTCTAGGACGCTGGGTGTGTCTCAGCAAGTGATTGTAACAAACATGCAGATTAAAAGTAAATGATAATAATAATGGTTTCAAATTTTGGCACAAGCCAGAAAGTTCGGGGAAGGGGACAAGTCAATTACATCGGCTCCAATATTCAACTGGTACTCATTTTATCGATCCCCAAAATATGAAAAGCAAAGTCGACCTTGGCGGAATTTGAACTCAGAATGTAAAGACGGCCGAAATGTCGCTAAGTATTTTGTCTGTGTTGCTAACGACTCTGCAGCTCATCGTCTTAATAATGGTAATAATCCTTTCTACAATAGGATCAAGTCCTGAAATTAGGGGCAGGGGATAGTCGATTACATCGACCCCAATATTCAACAGGTACTTATATTATCGATTCCGAAAAGATGAAGGGCAAAGTCGATCTCGGCGGAATTTGAATTCAGAATGTAGGAACAGACGAAATGCCGCTAAGCATTTTGTCTGGCGTGCTAACGATTCTTCCTGCTCACCGCCTTAAAATCGGATGCTGCCTGTTGGTCGGCTCAATAATAATAATAATAATAATAATAATAATAATAATAATAATAATAATCAGCACCAACAGCAGAAGGAGTGGAAGAATTTGGAAAGAAATATGGTCGGCAAAGGAACAACCTCAGAAAAGGACTATTAAAACAACGAACTTAGCACCTGAGCAACTCTGGACCCCTATAACAACTGAAGAGGTCCCCCAGGCACTGTAAAGACTAAGCAACTGGAAGGCACCTGGGCACGACAAGATCCCCAACTTCTGGTTAAAATATCTGACAAGAATACACAATAAGCTGGCTGATAACTTTAACGGCATACTAGCAGAGCCAGAGACAATGCCCGAATGGCTCACGAAAGGGAAAACTATCCTAATTCCCAAATCCACTGAAACGGCAAACCACAAAACTTCAGACCTATAACCTGTCTCCCTACAATCTACAAAGCCTTTACTGCAATAATATCGCAGAGATTGAGCAAGCACCTGGAAGAAAACGACCTGTTTCCAGAAGAGTAGAAGGGATGCTGTAAAGGTCAATTAATGATCAATAAAGCCATAACTGAAGACAGCCGCAGAAAGAAGAAAGGCCTCAGTATGGCCTGGACCGACTACCGAAAGGCTTTTGATAGTATTCCCCACAAATGGATCCTCGAAACATTAGCCATAAACAAGGTAGCACCAATAATTATAAAATACATAAGATACTCTATGAATAAATGGCATACAGTGCTAAAGCTCCAAACAAAAGAGGGACTCGTGAAAACCAAAGCCATCCCCATTAGAAGAGGAATATTCCGAGGAGACTCGCTCTCTCCACTCCTTTTCTGATTGGCACTGAAGGGTTTTTAATTACAGCACAAGACCAAAGCCTCCTCACCAGAAATTACCAAAAACATATAATGAAAAGAAACATAACAAGTAACTGCAGAATATGTGGAGATGGAAAAGAAACAATAAATCACATTATCTCTGGCTGCCCAGTCCTGGCTAAGAAGGAATGTATTCACAGACACGACAGAGCTGGGACCTACATACACTGGAAGCTATGCCAACACTATGGAATAACAACAGAAAAAAGATGGTATAGGCACACACCAGAAAAGGTCACAGAAAAATGTGAAAGCAACCGTACTCTGGGATATGCCAATACACACAAATAGAGAAATTAAGGCCAATAGGCCAGATATAGTTGTCAGAGATCATGAAGAAAAAAATTGAGTTCTAATTGATGTATCAATACCAGCAGATTATAACGTTTCTCTAAAAGAAATGGAGAAACTTTCAAAATACAAAGACCTGGAAATAGAGGTAACTCGAATGTGGAATCTAAAAACAGAAACAATTCCTATCATAGTAGGCGCATTAGGTATGATAAAAATATTCAGACAAATACATAACAAAAACATCAGGACTTACAAATATATGTAACATACAGAAAATTGCACTACTGGGCACTGCACACATCCTACGCAAAACACTTTCGATACAGTAACCATAAGAGCATCACAGCAAATCACAGCACATACCCAAGGCACACAGAGCTGCGCTCGGTAGTGAAGTGAAAGCACGTTATAAAAATAAGACTACTGAATAATAATAATAATAATAATAATAATAATAATAATAATAATAATAATAATAATAATAGAAATCAGGAGAGGCATCTTCCAAGGGCACTGCCTGTCCCCACTGATCTTTGTACTGTGTATGATACCACTAACACCGATTCTGAGGAAAGCAAAGGCTGGGTATGTATTCAAAAGCCGCCAACAAAAATCAACTACTTGTTATTCATGGCTGACTTCAAACTTTATGGTAAAAATGAATTCCAAGTTAGTTCCCTCGTTGATACTTTCAGTGCTGATATCAGAATGGAGTTCGGACTGAAAAAGTGTCGTGTATTAGTCTTGAAGAGAGGCAAAATCAAATGTATGGACGGGCTAGCGATAGCGTCGGGGAGGATTATGAAACAGATAGAAGAGACGGGCTATAAGTACTTGGGGAAATTGGAAATGGATAAATTGATGGAGAAAGAAATGACATAAAAATTTAAGGTGGAGTACTTGCGCAGGCTAATACTGATCCTTAAGTCGAAATTAAACGGATGGAATAAGATTGAAGCTATCAACACCTGGGCGGTTTCACTCATTAGATATGGAGCAAGGGTAATCGCATGGACAGTAGACGAAATAAACAGCTTAGACAGAAAGACAAGGAAGTTGCTAACTAGATATGGGTCACTCCACCCAAAAAGTGACACAGACAGACTGTTTGTACCAAGAAAAAGAGGACTGATTGGATGCGAACATAGCGTTAGAGCAGAAGAAAACAACATAGCATGGTATGTAAAAAATGTCATAGAACCGATATTATTGGAAGTAAGAAGGTCAGGCTTGTGTACAAGCACTGTACAAGTACTTGAGAATGAAGAAAACTGAAAATAGGTGGATAAAGAAAAAAATTCTTGGACAATTTCATAGGGATGTTGAAAATAAGACAGAGAGAGAGAGAAAAAAGATGGCTATGGATGACTAAAAGTGATTTAAAACCGGAAACGGAAGCTCTAATCTGTGCTGTCCAAGAGCAAGCACTAAGAACGAATTACATCAAATACAGAATAGACAGCACATCAAAAAGTGATAAGTGCAGAATTTGTGAACAAAATCGTGAAACCGTATAGCATATTACCAGTCAATGTATACCACTAGCCCAGAAAGAATATAAGAGATGTCATGACAATATAGCAAGGCTTGTCCATTGGACGCTTTGCAACAAGTATGAACTTGACAGAGCAAAAAAATGGTACGAACATAAATCCGAAGTGATCATCGAAAATGGTAATGCAAAGATCCTATGGGATTTTATGATTCAGTGCGACCATGAGATAGAGAATAGGAAGCCAGACATAGTCTTAATTGAGAAAGAAAGCAAACGATCCTGGATCATAGATATAGCATGCCCAGCTGACAACAAGGTATGCGATAAGGAAGAAAAGTCGAAAGATATGACAGGTTAGCTTGGGAGGTTAAGCAGTTGTGGTCGATGAAAACGGTGCTAGTAGTACCAATAGTTGTCGGAGCCCTCGGAACAGTGAGTAAAAACATTGAGAAGTGCATGGAACAAATAAAGGCTGCAATAAGG
>NC_068985.1:53813932-53827216 GCF_001194135.2 Octopus bimaculoides | reverse complement strand
GTGTTTCACTGGTACTTAATTTATCGACTCCGAAAGGATGAAGAGCAAAGTCGACCTCGGCAGAATTTGAACTGAGAATGTAGCGACGGGCAAAATACCGCTAAGCATTTCGAATCATCATCATCATAATAATAATAATAATAATAATAATAATAATAATAATAATAATAATAATAATAATAATAATGATGAGAAAAATGGAAAAATAAAATTAAAATTGAAAATTAAATGGACAGTACAGGATAGAAGAAAGGAGAAGTCAAACGGTACATGAAGAATCGACACAAACGTGACAGCGTTAAAGGCCAAATTGAAAAGATATGATGGTAAATGCAAAAATTTCGAACAGAATAGACTGCTCCAATTAAATAGAAAGCGTCTACTGGATGGAGTATACGGTTATTTGTACAAGGTCCGGATGAAGTACAAGGCTATTTGCTGAAGAACTTTACACAGTTGCATGAAAGGATCGCTGTGCAACTGGATGACTGCCTGCAGCAAGGTCACGTCTCTGCCTGGATGACAACTGGACGAATGTTGCTATGCCTCAAGGATCCCTTGAAAGGGAATTTGTCATCAAATTTTTGACCTATAACCTGTTTACCACTAATGTAGAAGCTTATGACCGGTGTTTTGGCGGAAGTGTAATACAACCATCTGGTAAGTAACAATCTACTTCCAGAAGAACAGAAACAAAAAGCAGGGCAACAAAAATATCACTTATTAATTAATAAAATGATAATTAGAAATTGTAGACGCAGATTGGTGAGACTGAATGTAGCATGGATAGATTACAAAAAAGCACATGACAAGGTGTCACGCAGTTGGATAAGTAAAACAATGAGCATCTTTGGAATAGCAAAAAAACACGGAGAAAATGCTTAATGAAAGTATAAAACATTGGAATACTGAATTGATCGGAGGAAAGCAAAAACTCGGAAAAGTGAACATCAGACGTGGAATATTCCAAGGTGATAGCTTATCTCCATTACTATTCCTATTCTCCATGACACTGTTCACTATGATATTACGAAAAGTTAAAATTGCTTACGATTTGGGAAAAGGAAATGGTCAGATAAGTCATCTCCTTTTCATGGATGATATAAAGGTTTATGCGAAAAATGAGAAACACCTTGAAAATCTTGTGCATACTATCCGCATTTTCTCAAATGATGCAGGTATGGAATTTGGGATAGCAAAGTGCGCTATATTGAAAATGAAACGAGGAAGATTTGAAAGAAGCCAAGGAATTGAAATGCCAAATGGTCAAACAATGAGAGCGGTTGAGAAAGGACAGTGGCATAAGTACATGAGAATACCGGAAGCAGACGAAATAAAAAATGAAGAAATGAAACAAATTACCAGTAGGGAGTACACAAAGAGGGTAAGAAAATTATTGCAGTCAAAACTGAATTCCAAAAATCTTATTGAAGCAATAAATTCAAGAGCAGTACCCATAATCAGATATAGAATTGAAATTATAGACTGGACCAGAAACGATATAAAGAAACTTGATAGAAAAACTGGGAAGTTGTTGACGATATATGGAGTCCACCATTCGCAAGCTGATATCAACCGGGTGTACTTGAAGATAGACTAGGGTGGAGGGGTTTAACAGCAGTAGAAGAATGTGTACAGACGGAAAGAAAAAGACTAGTCGAGTATTTACAGAACAGCACAGAAAAACTACTAAAGGTAGTTTATTAAGAACAGGTAATGAAGCGCGAAATAGAAGAAAAGGACAAGAATGAAATACAAACAGAGCATGTCAGACAGAGCGAAGAAAAACTTCTACATAGCCAATTATGGAGAGCCACTGAAGACGTATGTGGAATGAAATCCTGGGCTTGGTTAAAAAAGAGGCAATTAAAAAGAGAAAGAGAGCCCAAGATCAACTTGAGAACTTGAGAAAAAATATATATGGTGAGAATGTATCAGGAAAATGTTGAGCCTGTGGAACTTAGAACGAGACAGTGGCACACATTGTGACAGAATGTCTCGAATTGGCATAGGAAGAATATAAGAAATGGAGGCACAACCAGGTTGTAAAACTTTTACACTGGAAACTGTGCCAGAAATGGGGATTTGAAGCTGGAAACTCATGGTACAATCATCGAATCGAAAGAATACTAGAGTCGGAGAAATGTAAAATTTTGTGGGATTTTCCTATTCAAACGGACAAGAAGTTAGAAAATAGTAGACCAGATATTACAATCATAGATAAGGAAAAGCAAAGTTGCTTCCTTATCGAACCATCATGCCCGTTTGATTTCAGGATCGTAAAGAAAGAAGAAGAAAAACAGAAAATGCAAACCCTTAAAATTTGAAATAAGAAGAATTTGGAGCATGCGAACAGTAGAGGTCTTGCCTATAATAACTGGTGCGTTGGAAACAGTAAACCAGGATATAGACGAAAGGCCAGAGGAAACTGAAATAGAATGAGAATGCCAGATAGAGCTCCAACCGAAAGTTTGTCTCTTAGGGACAGCAAGGATTATCGGGAGGGTTCTAAGCATATGAAAGACTGCCAAAAACTTGTGGATACATAAGGTTACAGGTACCCACTACTCACATAAATCATACCAGGAATAAGACCAAACCTGAGCCAAATCAAAAATAATAAAGTTTTGTCTTGCTGTAAAAGATGGACTACAACAAATATTCTGCTCAATACCACAGATCTGCTTGTTAGTTGTTTGACCTTAACCAGTTGAGCATGTCCCTTGGTAGCTGATGATATGTGCATCTCTGACCACAAGCAGAAGTAGTGGTGGAGTATCATAGCCATGTGTTCACCGGAATTCTCATGGGGGTTTCGTTCATCATCCTTAAGCGAAATCTTATTCAGGGACTTTCTGAGCAGGATGGGCTACTTGACCTTAAGAAAATTATAATTGAACCCCACCTTCAAGGTCATGTGTAGTTTATCTTGATATGAGATCACCATGTTGTGCACATATTGCTGTAATGTATGTACCTGGTGTACCCTTATCAGATGGGTTGTTATGATGGGTATAATGGGCTTCGTATATTTATTTCCCAATGTCACTTTGATGGTATGCACTGCTCTCTCACTTAATAATAATAATAATAATAATAGGCACAAAGCCTGAAATTTTGTGAGAAGGAGCTAGTCTATTTCATCGACTCCAGTACTTGACTGGCACTTATTTTATTATCCCTGAAAGAATGAAAGGTAAAGTCGACCTCGGCGGAATTTGAACTCAGAATGTAAAGTCAAACGAAATGCCGTTAAGCATTTTGTACGGCGTGCTAACGATTCTGACAGCTCGCTAACGCTTCTGTTTTAACAACAACGACAACAAAAACGACGACGATGGTGATAATAATAATGATATATATTTTTAGAAAAATTTCTATGAGATCATAGAAATTAGAACTAAAGTGTAGAAGTGAATCATTAGAAAGTGAAGAGATATGGGGAAAGGATATTTCAAGGAGACTAACACAAATTATTACTTTTCGGCAGTGTATTATTCCCTCTGACAAGTATACTGAGAAAAATTCAGATCTGCCTATGAACTTACTAAAACCAGGATGAAAATAAATCTCTCATTATATATGGTGTAACCTCAAACTATACGCCAAAAATGAAAAAAACCTGGATTCTCTTGTCCAAAAATAAAGGATATTTAGCAAGGATATCGGCATGCAGTTTGGGATATGTAAATATGCAGTTTTAATTATGAATAGTGGCCGAAATATTGACTCTGATTCTATAAAATTATCACATGATGATATCATTGGATTGCTGAGAAATAATGAGGGATACATGTAACTACAGGACAATTGGTTAATGGAAATGACAATTAGTTGAGAGAAATTAGAGGAAATCTCCCAAGGGTACAAGAATAGGATTAGGAAGGTGCTTGAAACAAAACTAAACAGAGGAGATATTCTCAAAGCAATTATTACATATCAGGATTGAGATACTCTGTTTTTTTTTTCTAAAATGGACAAAAACGGAGCGTCCGGAATGAAACAGGACTAGAAAGCTGCTCACAACACACAGCGTGCACAACCCTAAAAGTAATACCGACAGATCTTAACAACCAAGAAAGCGAGAATGCAGAGGTATGTTGAACGCAGAATACAACGTCGATACTGCGATATTGGGTTTGAAAAACTATGCTGTGCGGCCAGAGGCATCCAAAAAGGCACCGAAGCAGCAGGAGAATTCAAGAACAGAAGGAAGAACGACAAGACAAGTAGTTGGAAAGAGAAGGATACAACAAACCGACGATGTTGTAAGTAAAGAACGCAAGAAGTGGATGACAGACAGAAACCTGAACCGATAAACCGAAGTTCTAATTATAACCTCTCAAGAACAATCCATAGAATGAACTTCATAAAGACAAAGATTAATAAAACTCAATCCGAGTGCAAACGCAGGATTTGTGGAAAAAGATATGAAAGTATTAACCATCTCCTAAGTGAATGCAATGAGCTATCGAAAAAGAAAATAACAGTTGAATCTCCCTCAAACCACACCTTACTGTCTTAAAAAGAAAGACATTAAATAATGGAAGTCTGATAGAATGGTTTTGGTTGGAATGCGTTTGGTCATAGTTTTTGGATAAACAACAATTAGAACGATGACATCAACAACAATAACTGCAATAATAAATTTTTTTTAGAGATGGAAAGTATTTATCAAAAATAGTAGATCCTTGCTAATTGGAATAATTTCTTTTGATTAGATACAATTCATTTTTCTAGTACAGGAATGGAAGTTATTTCTTTCTCAAGCGCTTTAGCCGGAATCGAAACTTTATCGGGAGATTTCCTTTTACTGGAACAACGCTCTCCATATTCACATTCTAGTCACGGTCATTTGAGTCAAATTACAATAGTCATAAATTGAGAAATAAAAGAAAGAGTCTGCGATGTTCAAGCATTTCTTAAGAGTATTTGCGGCGTGGATTAAGAAAATGTTTTCAATCAAGAAGCGAAACCGGACTGCATTATCGATACTCAGGAAATAGACCTCTGCTGTAGAGTACTCATTATTTACACTCCAAAGGTGGTGAGCTAGCAGAACTCTTACAGCGTCGGACAAAATGTTTTGCGGCATTTCTTCCGACTTATTACATTCTCATTTCAAATGTCACTGAGGTAGACTTTACTTATCCTTTTGGGGTCGATAAAATAAGCACAAGTTGAGCATTGGGATGGGGGAAGTGGATATAATCGACTAATCCCCTCCCTACAAAACTACTGGTCATGTGCCAAAATTTGAAAGAATTATATACACGCTAATAGGAATTTTTTTAATTTGGCATACTGCTAGAATTTGAACACAAAATTATGGAATTAAATACCATTAAGCATTTAGTTTCGTGTTGCACTGTTTTTTTTGTTTTTTTGCTTTCTCATTTCCTGTACACTAGTTGTCAAAATAAGCAGACGAGATCGAAATTGGGCTAAAATTCCTGAAATGAAAACTATCTCAATTTCTCCACCAACACCCTAAAATATACATCACAACGATTTTTCTAATAGAAACAACAACAAACCCCACAAGTAAAGTGCACTTATATAATTTTATTTCTATTTTCTGATATTGTTTGTCATAACTCTTCATTCGCTAGAAAGAGAGAGAACATCTGGCTTCGAGATATAAAATGTTGGTGTTTATTCATCAGCCATCTTGTTTACAAAGCTGTCTTTGTGGTCAATGACTTAAGAATGTTATCTCGTTCAGTCTGCTGATAAAAAGATGCTCTGTTTCCTACTCTCTCCACGATCTTTACCCTCTATCTCGGTTCCGTTTGCAATTTATGTTACAGAGTTTTGGTTTAAGTTATCATTCAACCGTGCTTTCCACGCATTGCACTTCGTGTCCACCACTTTGAGTTCTAACTAAATTATTTCCCTTGTTTTCAGTAAATTTTTTTCTTCTCCCATCCCTCCTTTCTTTTTTCATCTTTTCTTTTCTTTCTATTCACCTCTTTTTCTTTCTCCCCCCCCCCGCCTAAACGTCTTTCTCTTTCTTTAATTTTTCACGTCTATTGGGAATTTTTTTGCCTTCAGTACACAAGTCCGTTTTTCAATGCAGCTTGGATCCAAGTTAGCCGTTGACTCATTGTAAGTGAACAAAACTAATGTTTTCTTATCTTCTTCATTGTTAAATTGATATTTCTTATGAAAGAACTGAATTGTTTTCTATTGTGACTTTATTAATATCTATGTACATTTCAATAATATTATTTATGATACGAAGGAGACTAGCAGAACCACTACAGCGAGAGCCCTCTGTATTTAGCTACGATTCTCTACGTTCTGAGTTCAAGTTTTACAGTTGATATAGTAGCGGACCGTAGTATTCATTACAGAAATTGAGAGTAGCTTATTATTCCAAATTTTGTTGAGGTCGACTTAACTTTTCATCCTTTCGGGGTCGATAAAGTAAAGTGCTACTTGAGTATACACCCATCAGCAAAATTTCATGCCTTGGGCCCATAGTAGAAAATGCTTAGCGGTATTTCGTTCGTCTTTACGTTCTGAGTTCAAATTCCACGAAGGTTGACTTTACCTTTCATCTTTTTGGGATCGATAAATTAAATACCAGTTGAGCACAGGAGCGATGTAATCGACTTAGCCCCTACTCCGGAACTGCTGGTCTTGCGCCAAAATTTAAAACCATTATTATTATTATTAAGTAGGCGAGCTGGGAGAATCGTTAGCACGCCGGACAAAATGCTTCGCAGCATTTCGTTCGTTTTCACGTTCTGACTTCAAACGCTATGCTGCTAAGCATTTTGTCCGTCTTTACGTTCTGAGTTCAAATTCCACTGAGATCGACTTAACCTTTCATCTTTTCGGGATCGATAAATTAAGTACCAGTCAAAAATTAGGGCCGATATAAACGACTAAACCCCTCCCCCAAAATTTCAATCCTTGGTGCATCTAGTAGAAAGGACTATTATTAAGGCGGCGAACTCGCTCTTCACTTTCTGAGTTCAAATCCCGCTAAAATCGACTTTTCCTTTCATCTTTCCAGGATCGATAAAATAAAGTTCCAATCGATTACTAGTGTCGATGTAATCGATTTAGTCCACCCATAAAATTGCTGGTCTTGTGACAAAATGTGAAAACCATTATTATTATTAAAGCAGTGACCTATTAGAATCGTTAGCGAGTCGGACAAAATGCTAGGCGGTATTTCTTCTGGCTCCATAAGTTCAGTGTTCAAATCCCGCCGAGGTCAAAATTATCTTTCGTTCTTTCGGCATCGATAAAATAAAGTATTAGTCGAGTATTTTAGTTGATTGTATCGACTGACCCACTCCCCTCAAAACTGGTCTTGTGCCTAAAATGGTAACAATGATTTTTATTACGAGCCGAAGGAATAATTAGAGCGTCGGGAAAAATATAAAGTGACATTTCTTCTGTCTCTTTATGTTCTGAGTTCAAATACCACCGTGATCGACTTTGCTGTTCATCCTTTCGGGGTTCGTAAAATCAGTACCAGTTGGTCATTGGAGTTAAAGTCAGCTTTATTTTTCATCTTTTCCAGTAAGTTCATGTGATAAACTAACGCCCCTTACAAATTTCAGATCTTTGTGCCTGTGTTATGAATAGTTATTATTATTATTATTTTTTTACTATAGGCACAAAGGTTTGAAATTTTAGGGGAGGGAACGAGTCGATTACATCGATTCACTCACTCAGTGCTTAAATGGTATTTATTTTTCAACCTCGAACGGATGGAAAACAAAGTCGAGCTCGGCGGAATTCGAACTCGGAATATAAAAGCAAACGAAATGTTGCTAAGCATTTTGCTCAGATCATGAAGGTAAATTAAACGCCAGTTGAGTACTGGGTTCAGTTAATCGACTTGCCTACCCCCTTAGATTTCAGGCTTTGTACTCATAGTAGAAAAATTGCTATTATTATTGTTGCATTACTTTAGGGCGATAGACTGGCAGAATCGTTAACTTTGATAAAACGCTTTGCAGTATTGTTGCGGTTCCCTTCTTTCTGAGTTGAAATCCTGTCGCGGTCAGCTTTATTATTCTTCTTTTCAGAGTCGACCAGCCATGTACTGGAGTCGATTTAACCGTCTATCTCCCTCCCTCAAATTTTAGGTCTTGTGATTATGTCAGAAGACTATGTCAGTACTCATATTTTCATAGTGTGCTTTCACTGCACTACCGAAGGTTGTGCATTGGGTATGTGCGGTATTTTATTTTGTTGCATTGAAGATATGCTATGTAATGCGAGCAGTGCCTATTAGTATTAATTTATGTGTGATGTGTATATTTGTAATCCCTGAGGATTTGGTTACGCATTTCTCCGCATTTTTTTTTATCGTTCCTAAATCATATTTTAGAGCTTATTTCTAATTTGAATCTTCGTATTCTATTTTAATCCAGTTACGTCTATTTCCATTTCTTTATATTTAGATAATTTTAAAATTTCCCTTTAATGATGCATTACGCTGTAAAATACCTCCTACATACACCAATCCTTTTTAAATGCTTCAACAACAAATGCATTATGTGCACCAGTCTAAACCATGATGGTAACTAAAAGCAAAACGACAAAAGATTAGCTACATGTAAACGCCTTTACTGTCCAACATCATCAGCGTCAAATCAATTACCGTGTAAACTATGGGAGATATTTCTGTGGCGTATCATTGTCTGGTACTTTAATCTGGTACTTCCTGTCTTGATTGTCCTTTATGAAATACCGTAAATTTGCAAATACCCATCCCCTGCCAGTGGGAACTGGATCCTGGGAAGGTCTTTCGCAGACAGTTTATTTTAAATATTTACACCTTTAGATTATTAACATATTCGAAATTTCTATCCATGAAATTTTCTCTCCTTAATTCTTTCTTGTATTTCCATTTGTTTGTATTTTGTCCCAGGTATGACTTTAAACTACATTCGATAGTGTAACTCTAGTTTGGGAGTTCCAAGGTTTTGTGTTTTGTTGAACTGCCTCTTAGCTACTGTCGTTCCCAGGTGTATTCTGACCCGGACATCCCTTGTCTCCAAGCAATCTTCAAGCTCCAGAGCATGAAAATAGTTTGGACACACACACACACAATACAGATACATTTTAAAAACTTTTTGGTTGTATTTTTGCTGCAGTTCTTTCTTTCAGTGCCAGATACTTTTTGATTTAAAAATATATGCTTTTATATTAATTATTCAGTTGATATTTAAAGTAATATTTAGACCAGAATCATTTTCTTTTCTGAAATGATATTGTGACAGTCTCATTTTATTTAGATCACCATTATTTCATTGTTTGCTTCCATATTAGTTTCTAGCGATTCGGAGTTTTATACCCTTTAATTTTCTTAGATTTTAAGATTCAAATTCCAAGTGCGAACCGCTCTTTTAAACCTTTGGTCAAATGATAGGGTTATAATTTATATTGTATTTTGGCTGAAGGGGATGGGATTTGGTGGCGATTTGACTTGTAGAGTTAGTCGCGCTGGGTAGTCCAGCCAGAAAATGTAATGATGGTTGGTTTCTGATTCGACTCTCTGAAGGAAGTGCTGGGCTCAGTCCCAATACATGGCACCTTGGGCAAGTGTCTTTTACTGTAGCGTCCTGGCCGCCTATAGTCTGGTGAGTGGATTTGGTAGATGAAAACTGAAAGAAGACCTTCGTGTACGCGCGCGCGTGTGTCTGTGAAGGCGCGTGGCTTAGTGGTTAGGGTATTCGGCTCACGATCGTAAGGTTGTGAGTTCGACTCCCGGCGGTGCGTTGCATTCTTGAGCAAGACACTTTATTTCACGTTGCTCCAGTTCTCTCAGCTGGCAAAAAAGAGTGGTACCTGTAAAGCAAAGGGCCAGCCTTGTCACATTGTGTCACGCAGAATCTCCCTGAGAACTGTTACGTGTGTCTATGAAGTGCGCGTTAATTTTATGAACCGGCTGTTTGGTTCATCGTATCAACTGGAACACTCGTCATCGTAACCGATGGAGTGCTGGTTTATATATATATATATATATATATATATATATATATATATGGGAGAATTTACGAAAAAAACAACAGACGAAGACAGGTGGTGTAAACAACAAATTGATGTATTAGCTTAACGCTCGATATATGTGTGTGTGTGTGTGTGTGTTTAATATGAACCAGTGTTGGTGTGTTTACGTATCCGTAACTTAGCGATTCGGCAAAATAGACCGTTAAAATAAGTACCACGCTTTAAATAAAAATAAGTGCTAGGGTCGATTCGTTTGACTAAATTCCTTTAAGGTGGTGACCCAGCATGGTCGCAGTCCAATATCTGGAACAAGTATAAGATTATAGATATTCTAACAATATATTAATTTCTCTATAAAAAGGCGCAGGCATAAGCGTGTGGTTAAAAAACTCGCTTTACAATCGGGTGGTTTCTGGTTCAGTATCACTGTGAGCAAGAAGGTTGACCAATGATCTGTTAGTATATTTAGTTGACAGAAACTGTGTGGAAGTCCTTCACCGCTTGGTAACCGGTATTGGTTTTTAATTAGCGGTTCGGCAAAAGAGAATCGATACAATAAGTACCAGATGAAAACAATTACAATGACAAATGTGAAAGAGAAGAGGATATATAAAAAGGACATGTTAGGATTTTTACGTTCATGCCCTTTCTCTCTTTATTAATGATATAAGTGAAGCGGTTTTAATCAGCTAGCATTGTTGGTCCACCGACAGTTTACTTTTAACTGTTAAGATATTCGTTGCCTGAAACTTTGATGTATTACACAAGGTGCAGACATAATCCTTTTAGTAAATCTTTACTATGGCAAGCAAAAGCAATGATCACCGCGTTTACTGCTTGCATGATCAATGCTTGTATATGTATATATGTATCCATATTGGTCGTGGATTGTATTGAGAACTTCATATAAATGTTTAACCATAAAATTTGTGATATATATTTTAGCTAAACTAATGAGATTTGTGGGGTATGTTCTTTGGAGAGTCAGATGTAATTTTGGGAAGCTACAGTTATGACTAATTTAGTGTCTGTAGTTCTTTATATTGGGGGTGGGGAATGTTGCTTTATCTATCACCTCCATTATCATCATCATCATCGTTCACAAACAACTTACCGCCATCACTTCCACCACTACGACCGTGACAGCTACAAACATCGTCTAAAACAGTCGCCACCTTATGACAACCACCACCCAAACCTTACCATCGCCAGAATCAACACAAAGCAGATCAGTGATAGTGCGTATCTGCCATGACATATTTCGATGTGATGATAATAATAATAATAATATTAATGATAATAATAATAACAACAACAATAATAATCGTGTTTTAATGTTATATGTATATAGTCAGCTCTCTCATGTCGAGAAGTTCACTGAAATCCAATTAAACTCCAACCAAATCTCTTAAACTGCTTGTAATAATCGGTTAAATCGTGTGCAATGACGTGACATAATAGAGTAGTGATAATCTCTATGTTTATACTGTTGTTTTGTCTCTAAGCTCTTTAATTGCGATAATAATCGATCGTTGACTTTAATAGTTATTTGTTATTATTATTTTAACTCTTTTATTTTTTTTTGTTGGAACTTCTAGAGTCACACACAAGAAGCGGGCTTGCTACCTGCAACGTACGGCAGGTATTTGTTGTTATTTAAAAAAAGATGGGAAAATGACGAGAAAAGAGGAAAAAGAAACATGCATAAAAATGAACGCATAACATTAAACTGATTCGCTTTATTCCTTGTGTGCATACATGTATGTATGTATGTATGTATGTATCTCGGTGGAGGCGCAATGGCCCAGTGGTTAGGGCAGCGGACTCGCGGTCATAGGATCGCGGTTTCAATTCCCAGACCGGGCGTTGTAAGTGTTTATTGAACGAAAACACCTAAAGCTCCACGAGGCTCCGGCAGGGGATGGTAGCGAACCCTGCTGTACAACTTTCTCTCACCACAACTTTCTCTCACCACAACTTTCTCTCACTCCTTACTTCCTGAGTTTCTGTTGCGCCTGTAATTCAAAGGGTCAGCCTTGTCACACTGTGTCACGCTGAATATCCCCGAGAACTACGTTAAGGGTACACGTGTCTGTGGAGTGCTCAGCCACTTGCACGTTAATTTCACGAGCAGGCTGTTCCGTTGATCGGATCGACGTCGTAATCGACGGAGGGCCAACAAACAATCTATCTATCCATCTATCCCTGTACCTCCCTCTCTTTCTCTCTCTTACTCACGTTCCCTCTTCTACCTATTCTCTCTCTCTCTCGCTTTCTCTCTCTCTCCATATACACAGTGTGTCTGGATGGTACGCGACAATTTTACCGTTCCGTTGATCGGATCAACTGGAACCCTCGACGTCGTAATCGACGGAGTGCCAACAAACAATCTATCTATCTATCTATCCCTGTACCTCCCTCTCTTTCTCTCTCTTACTCACGTTCCCTCTTCTACCTATTCTCTCTCTCTCTCTCTTTCTCTCTCTCTCTCTCTCTTTCTCTCTCTCTCTTTCTCTCTCTCTCCATATACACAGTGTGTGTGGATGGTACGCGACAATTTTACCGTTCAAGTTTCAGCTCTTACTGTTAATCATGTGAGGCTCCCACCGGGGCATGATCAGACAGGGTTCCATAAGGTGTGAGGAAGGTTAGAGCGTCATATAAAGAACGCATCAATAACGAGAGAAAACAACATGGGCTTGAACTTGGTATTCCTTTGTTACGTCGGTTAAATGTTTCAGTATTCGGTAATATATATTACTATAAATGTAATTTACACATGCACATAAGTGCAGCGCACATAATCAAGCGGACACTCCAAAATGGTGGTATATTATAACGAATTCTAAACTGGCTTAGTCTTATACGACTTACTATTTCAATAAAGAAATATGCTTGCTCAATTTTATGTAATATTTTTGTATGAAATTGTGGTTCTCCCTGTTTTGTTTTTTAAACAAATTTATATAACAATTAAATGATTTTAGAAGCTTTCTTGAATTGTTCATCTGTTTCATATTGTCGGTTATTCAAGCGGTTGAATATGCAGTAACGTGATTAAGTCGTTTGATTGATCGGTAAGGTGAAACTTAGTTACGATTCCTGAAGCTTCTACTTCTAATAAAATATACAGGCTTTATTTGTTCAGCTTGTGTGTTTGTTTACAGAGCAAATATTCATCGTGTGTGTGTGTGTGTGTGTGTGTGTGTGTGTGTGTGTGTGTGTGTGTATATATATACATATATATATGTGGGTGTGTGTGTGTGAAGGCGCATGGCTCAGTGGTTAGAGCGTCGAGCTTAC
>NC_068985.1:53806895-53813442 GCF_001194135.2 Octopus bimaculoides | reverse complement strand
ACACTACTTAGTCATGAGTTGGATTGTTCTGAATAAGTAAATTTCATACTAAGTTTACTTCTTTCTCTATTTCTCTCTTCCTCTCTCTTTTTACACTGTTAATGAATTATGAACAGAAATGACTTCATTATATAATTTTCTTATGTCCCTTTCTTTTGTAAAGTTAAAAAATTTAATTGTATGCAATGTTTAATAGACGCTAGATTCCAAACCACATCATACTGATGACATCCAAATAGATGGAAATAACAGCTACATACAAATGTTAAGGACTCTATGATTAAAAGACAGCAAGCTTAACCAAAGACATAAAGATAATATAATTATTTCACTTCGATAAAATAATATAGCTTCCTGTATATGTTAATATGTGTATATTATTCTGGTTATATTTTACAAATTTCTTTCCAAAAGAGAAAAGCTGGTCTCTAAATCAGCCTGCCCATTGAGTTATATGTACAACTCTTTTTGCCAGCTGAGTGGACTGGAGCAACGTGAAAAAATTAAGTGTTTTGCTCAATGACACAACACATCATCAGGAATTGAACTTATGATCATGAGTCGAATATCGTAACCACTGAGCGCCGTTCCTTCACTGAGACGAGCATATCGCATGGGAATGTTTGAGTAATGAGTTATATAGATAGAGGAACAGTGACCGTGGTAGTAGCGGGAGAAGGAGGATATAGAATAAACAGTCTATCGCTGAGCCAGTGGTTTTACAACAACTCTCCCGACACGGGTTGACTGGAACCTCTTTTAATCCGCAATAATTTAGGAGCAGGAGCTTCAAATTCCTGGGGCCGCTAGAATAGTTTACTAGGCGACCCCGTTTCACAATATATTGCTCAATTCAGTATTAATTAACTTCTATAATTTATACTAATGTACATACACTTGTATTCCATATAATCAAGTAAATGTAGTAATTGTTTAATTTAGAGTGTGTTGAGCAAGGTGACCACCTCTCGCTCGGAAAAATCAGTAATCTGGAAAGGCTTTAGAGACAGGTTTCGGGAAATCGGTATTGAAGTATGTTGATCACCTATCGGTCGGCTGGCTTTCTGGTACATATAGACAGTGATGTCTGTGTGTATATAACAGTAGAATTACTTTCTTATAAATATAAGCAGTTTTCTAGTGTGATTATATTTTCCCTTATAAAATGTCAGTAAATAATTGGGATGTACTTTCTAAACCTGAATGTCTTTGGTATGTGGTATTAATGCTACACATACAAGATTGTCATGTAAGATCATCATCGCCTGTAAGGCCGAGTATTTTAGATAACCGTTAGGGTTTTCAGGGAGTTTTAGTTGTGTGTTAATGTGTGTGTGTGTGTGTAGAGAGAGAGAGAGGAAGTTAGATAAAAAGAGATGGAGAGAGGGTATTAAGTTGTTTCATTTATATTCTGTGTAAGCGCTGTTGAAAGAGATTAGATTAGTTGTTATATCACTATTGGAAGACATCTTCAAGGTCTCTGATTGTTAAAACTAGTGCATATGACTAGTGTGAGGTGTCCAGGTTGCGTGATATTGGTAACTGCATATGTGAAGTTCGAGAAGAAGGCAGTGAGCTCCGTGAAATTGAGTTAATCCTCCTATATTTTTGATGCGTGTGCAAATGTAAACGTCAGATTTTAAGTATAATTATATCTTTGAACAATAACCTCAACCAACATTTTCTCCCGGAAGAGAAATCTACTGCATCGATTGATGATAGCTGACTGACTGCAGCTAATAGAACTTTCAAGATATACACAACTTAATTTGTAAATTCACAGAATCTTTATAGTTTTGTTTAGTACCGTTCGGGGTTATTCCAATTTTCTACTCAGATATAGTTTTGCACGTTAATGACGAAAATCATACTAGTTTTTAATGGAAATTAATAAAGACATTACTAATCTATTAAAGTTTGAAATTTTAGCCAATAGGAAACTTTCATCATTGACGTACCGAAAGTCGCATTTGTCTGTTTCCATAGCCAGATGTTTGAACTAGTGCAAGCCGTAGGGCTAGGGTTTAAGTTTAAGATTTAGAGCTAGGGTTATGGTCCTTAAGAATTCGGTGACTTCTTGCAAAAACTGAATACATAGCAGAATTTCACTGCCACTGTCTTCTTGTTTTCTATCTTTCATTTTGGAAGTTTTCATTACTTTTCCCCTTTCATATTCGAAGGTTATATAACTTTTTCATTTTATTTCACTAAACCTTTTTTCCCATCTTCAGAGGGTTCCGTGATATTTTAAATTTTCTTTTATTAAATTCTTTTTATGTCTAAAAAATATTTGTTGATTATGGAAACTTTCGATTGGCTTTGTAAACGTTTACTTAATCATTAAAGCGATTTTCGCTATTAACATGCAAAACTACTACAGAATAGAAAATTTGAACAAAATTGGACGGTGCAAACGAAACTGTAAAGATTCAGTTCACCCTTGTGATATGTACCACATTTGAATGTATCAGACATTTAGAGTTTATTAAATCTATGATTTAGTAAACCTAATAACTAAAGGTATTTCACCTGTGGTCATCCTATATTTTATTCAGAAACAGCGTAACTAAGACTGTACGAATGTTCATTTCTTTCTTTTAAAACTTTTGGGTGGGATTTACAAAATTTGAATGTTCTATTTCTAATAGATCGGTCAAGTTAATAGAGACTTCTTCGTAGGCTAGAGGTTGAGATTACAGATAAAAATACACAGGTTGGCATCATAAATTCAAATGCCAGCTCTACCATACCATTGTATATAAATAATATGTATACAATATACGTTGCCTATGTTTCTTTTCTCGTTTTTCCTTAGCCATTTACACCAGTTAAAGGTCCAAAACATTAACGATACTATTAATATATCGCTTTTTCCGACATACTAGCGCTATTGTCCTTTTTGTATTAGCTACAAGACTGTTAATTTTTCCATCTGTTTCTAGTAAACAATAGAAATAAATATTTGATTGAACCCATCTCAGTAATCTGCCCGATCACACATCAGTTGTGTTTGCCCTCTTTCACAGCTGCGTTGTGTGTATCACTACATTCTTCTACTTCCCATGGCAACTTATATATGTATACATGAATGATGGGCAAATCACATCCCATTAATTATACGATTTGTATCGCAATGTCTTTCCGAATCCTGATCCTCATTGAAATACTGTGACTGTTGCGGGTAATTAATCATCTTTAATATACAAGGAACACTAAGGAGATTCTCTCAGGATTCTCAACCATAGAATTCTGTTTGAACGAGTCGAGAAGTCAATGCTGTTTGTTGATTGAATCAACCTAATATTTGGATTTGACTGCTACTTTATTTAATCGACCCCGAAAAGATGAAAGGGAAATGCAGCTGCAATGGGATTTGAACTAAATAAACGTCTCGCGATATTGTGTCCAACGTTTGAACACTTCTTCCAACCGCATATATGGTGCTAGTTAAAGGTTACCACATGATGCCCCTACATGGCACCTATTTTATCCATCTGTAAGCTATATGTTTTGGATAGTAATATTGAACAATGAAAGTACGTGACCTAGTGATAAGCGTGTTGCTCTCACGGTCGTAAGATCGTTGTTTCGATTCCTGGATCGGGCAATGCATTGTGTTCTGGAGCAAAACACTGCATTTCACGTTGCTCCAGTTCACTTAACTGTAAAGGAGTTTCAATAATAGATGGGAGACGAACCGGCGGCCCTTTCAGAGAATAGTATTGTAATCTCAGTCAATTCTATACCACGGAGACCGGGTGAAGCTTCGGCCTTATAGATCTTAGGGCTCCAAGTCATACTTTGCAGCGTAATGGACTTATTCCACGAGAGTAAGGTGTCGTAATGGACTGATCTCGTGAGAATCTGAGGCGGAATGGGTTGATATCATGAGAATGAGATGCCGTATAGACTGGTCTTGTGAAAATCATGCGTCGTAATGGTCTGATCTCGCGAGAATTAAGAGAATAAAAGCGTAGAATCAATCACTAGTGACATACAGAATGTTTACCTTTCAGATGATAAGACAATGCTCTAATGACTTTTTACTATATGCTAAGAATATAATATAATATGAAGATATTGTATAACTGAATAACATATATCAAGTGAATCTGAATAATTTAATGAAAGTGGTGGGTGAATGTTATCTTGTATTGAATTTCTCTCCGTAAATATTTACTGGTCAGATATGAATTGTTAAATTGCGATTATTAACTTGGATTATCGTTTTTGATAGTTGATCGCTCTCGATTAATGTTTAAAGTCAATGGTATTAAGTATATGAAACTGCTATAATTAGTCAGTTGAAACATTTGTCAGGGATGTGATGACGTAAGCAGATTCCTAAAACCTAATCTTCAGTGATGCAATAATACTTGTAATAATGGTATGGTTAATGATGATAATTCCTTGATTATAGTTGTCACTAAGGCCCAATATATATAAATATATATATATATATATATATATATATATATATATATATATGATAAAACACGCAAAAGTGTTACAAATGACAAGAGAATGAATAATAGGAAAGATATGGAAGGAGTTAAAACGTCACAAATGAAGAGATTCATTCAGCACCACCTCAAAGCTACCACAAAGGTTTAGCTGATGGCCGCTATCACTGGCGATTGCCGATGTGACATTGACGGCTATTCAATCCGGTAAATACCATTCTAAGAAACAAACCATCACTTTTCCCAAAGCCGGAGAGAAGTGATGACTCTCAAAGTCCAGTTCAAACTTCAACGAGTATGATGCTTAATTTCCGCAGCCCCAGACTGACAGCTGAAAGTGAATCTCGCTGGACGGGTAAAGTCGTCAGATCACATAGTACTAACAACACTCAACCCAGACATAGTGTTTTTCTCAAATTCCACCAAACAAGTTATCATGTGGGAACTCACTATGCCCTGGGAGGAACACATGGGGAAAGCTTGCCAAATACCAGGAGCTGGAAGAGCAATGCAGAAACAGGGGCTTGCAAGCACGTTCTGAGGCAGCAGAAGTGAGCTTTCGAGGTTTTGTGGGGCTTTCATTCTTGAAAGTTCTGATTGGGTTTGTAGGTACTGGTGCAGCAAAAAGGAGGGCTATGAATTTTCTCACTGAAGTATTAAAGAAGGCCACTGGGTGGCTTTGGATAAAGAGGGCAGGCCAGTGATTCGCTGCTAGTGGAATGTAAGCTGGGACTTAATCCAACCCGGCTGAGTCAACTGGGCGAGTGGGATCTGATGTTGAAAGACATGAATTCCCCTGAGACTCCAGAAACATCACTGATGAGGCAGCCTAGAGCATTCGCAAGATGCATCTTAAACGCGCGCACACACACACACACACACACACACACACACACACACACACACACGCACACGCGCACACGCACACGCGCACACGCACACACGAGCCGATATAAATATTGGTTGGTTGATTCTCCAGTTGTGTTTCACATAGTATATAAAAAAAAGTTAGCATAAAAGGCACAGAATGAGTATACATACGAGGCTTGGAGGTTGGCAGTGACATCTTTATGAATAATATACATTTTCAATGAGATTTTGCAGGGATATGTTTCCGAGGATGTTGATGGTAATTATGTTGATAAAATGCTGGCAAAATAACATATGTAGTGCAAATATACAAATGAGAAATATATTTTATTCAATTTTATTTTGAAATAATCAATATTTTTCTTTTGAAATTTTAGTATTTATTGCATCATTTTCTAATAGTAGTAAGAAATTGGGTCAAATTATAATTGTTGCATGTATGCCATATTTCCTGATACTACTCATGGTGACAAAATAATACCTCAAGAATTTCCATCATATAAGGGGCAACAGTCTAGTATGTGTGATGCAGAATATAATAAAATGATATATAATTTAAAAAAAACACACACAAACGAATGACATCTCGTTCTCATATTAATGGGAAGCTGTCATTTATGTTGCGCCAAATCATCATGCGATTCAAACCTCCACTACAATTAGTTATATAGCAACCTGGCACACTCACGTAAACATTGATACGAAAAGCCATCAGTACCACCTTTTACCAATATTCTATCGTATTTTAAATCTAGCACCGTTTCTTCGTCTACCGTAATTCCCAACCTATTCACAACTCGTTTATTTAAATGAGTTTTCTCAAGGACCCCTTTTAATATGCTTATATATATATTTAGTGTGTGTGTGTATATATATATGTATATGTATGTGTATATATATATATATATGTATGTGTGTGTATATATATGTATGTGTGTGTATATATGTATATTTGTGCGTATGTGTGTATATATGTGTGCGTATATGTGTATATTTGTGCGTATGTGTTTATATGTGTGCGTATGTATATATATGTGTGTGTATGTGTGCGTATGTATATATATGTGTGTGTATATGTGTGTATATATATATGTGTGTGTGTATATGTGTGTATATATATATGTGTGTGTGTGTGTATATATGTATGTATATATGTAAATATGTATGTATGTAAATATATATACGTATAGATGAACATACATATATACGTTTAA
>NC_068985.1:53805776-53806322 GCF_001194135.2 Octopus bimaculoides | reverse complement strand
TGTGTATATATATATATATATAATATTTTGGACTAATGGGTATATGTCGATTAGTGTGTTGATATGTTGAGTAAAACACTGGCACGGTTTGGGCTACTTGGTGTCATCCGCAGTTGGGGTATATTTCCGTTGGATCTACTTCAGGAATTCCGCAGTGTTAGTTGAAATAATAATAATTGATTAAGTAAACAGAAGATGGATTTGATGGTAGTCTTTATTTTGCATGACGATCGTCTCTACCCATCCTGCTATTATTCCTTATGGGTGAGGTTCTATGTATCATGTTGTATTGCAGCCATTTTGCAGTCTGGGTCACATCAGGTACATTCATACATAAAGTGGTGTCTCGTTAAAGATCTTGAATTTGAGCGATCCTGCTGTTATTTGTCCGTTCGAGTTAGGTAATGAAGCATTGCTACAGTTGTCATTGTTATTAAATGTCCATAACGAAGATAGTAAATAATTGTAATTATAAACATACTCTGGAAATAAGAAAAAGAGAAAAAAGAAAAAACATATATATATATATATATATATATATATATA
>NC_068985.1:53801847-53805672 GCF_001194135.2 Octopus bimaculoides | reverse complement strand
TGTAAAAATATAAAAGAGCAAAAATACTGGAGATTCAGTATGTGTGTGTGTGTGTGTGTGTGTGTGTGTGTGTGTATATATATATATATATATATATAAGCTGGCTTTGTAATGTTCACTTCATCCGATATCCCTGAGGCAAATATTATTAAGGAAGTGAAATGGCGCAATCGTTGGTGTCTGAAAAATACCTTGCAGTGTTCTTCCGGTACAATACGTTCTGAGCTCAAATCTCACCGAGGTAAACTTTACCTTTCATCCTTTTGGTATCGATAAATTACCAGTCAAGTACCGGTGTAGATGTAATCGACTCTCCCCCACACCTCGAAACTGTTGACTCTGTACTAAAATCGGAAAATTGTTATTACTAAGGGCGGCGAGCTGGCGGAATCGTTAGCACACCGGATGAAATGCTTAGCGGTATTTCGTCCGTCTTTAAATTCTGAGTTCAAATTCCGTCGAGGTTGAGTTTGACTTTCTTCATTTCGGGGTCGATAAAATAAGTACCATTTGAGCACTGGAGCCGATGTAATCTACTTTACTCCTCTCCTGAAGTTGCTGGCCTTGTTTTATTCTTATTGTTATTGTCGATGTTCTTTTGTACTTCCTGCTTCATATTCGTAGAGGTCAGTCCAAAAGTGGGCTTGAGACGCTATAGGTAAGATGTCACTTAACAACCGTGTCCCCGAGCAACATCAGTATTTATGTGGTCCAGAAAATCATAAGACTAAGAACAGCTCACATACTGCGGAGAATGCTATCAATCAAGTGACATCTTAATAATAATAATAATAATAATAATAATGATAATAATAATCCTTTTTACTAAAGGCATAAGGCCTGAAATTTTGGGCGAGGGGACTAGTCAGTTACATCGACCTCAGTGTTTTACAGACACTTAATTTATCTATCCCGAAAGGAGGAAAGGCAAAGTCGACCTCGGCGGAATACCGCTAAGTATTTCGTCTGGCGTGCTAACAATTCTCCCAGCTCGCCACCTTCTCAATAATTATAATAACGGTTTCAAATTTTGCCACAAGGGCAGACATTTTGGGAGAGGGGATGAGTCGATTACACTGACTCCAGTGTTCAACTGGTACTTATTTCATCGACCCCGAAAGAATGAAAAGCAAAGTCGACAGCAGCGGAATTTGAACTCAGAACTTAAAGACGTATGAAATGCTGCTAAGCATTTTGCTCGGCGTAGTAATGATTCGGCCAACTCACCGCCCTTTTAATTATATTCATAATAATCCTTTCTATTATAAGCACAAAGCCTGGAACTTTGCGGGAGAGGGCAATAATGATGATAATAATAATAATAGGCAAATAGACCAGATATAGTTGTCAAAGATCATGAAGAAAAAAATGCTTTTCAATTGATGTATCAATACCAGCAGATGACAACGTTTCTCTAAAAGAAATGGAAAAACTTTCAAAATACAAAGACCTGGAAATAGAGGTAACTCGAATGTGGAATCGAAAAACAGAAACAATTCCTATCATACCTAAGGCACCCTTAGGTATAATAAAAAAATATTCAGACAAATACATAACAAAAACACCAGGACTTACAAATATATATAACATACAGAAAATTGCACTAGTGGGCACTGCACACATCCTACGCAAAACACTTTCAATACAGTAACCATAAGAGCACCACAGCAAACCACAGCACATACCCAAGGCGCACAGAGCTGCGCTCGGTAGTGAAGTGAAAGCACGTTATGAAAATAAAACTACTGAATAATAATAATAATAATAATAATAATAATAATAATAATCCTTTCTACTGAAGGAATAAGGCTTGAAATTTGGTGGGGAGGGAACAAGTCGATTACATCGACCCCAGTGTTTCACAGGTACTTAGTTTAGCGACTCTGAAAGGCAAAGTCAACCTCGGCGGAATTTGAATTCAGAACGTAGCGACGAGCGAAATATCACTAAGCATTTCGTCCAGCGTGGTAACGATTCTGCCAGCTCACCGCCTTAATAATAATAATAATAATGATAATGATAATGATAATAATCATCATCATCATCATCATCTCTACTTTTGGCACAAGTGAGGGAACTTTAAGAGTCGATAAAAATAATTACCAGTTAACCGACTTCCTTTCTCCCACTAAAAATTGCAGGATTTGTCAAAATTTACTACTACTACTACTGCTTAACTTATTAGTATTATTTACCATAATTTATTATTAATATTCATTATTTGTATTATTTATTTATGTTCATGTTGTGTTTGTCTTAATCTAGTTTAAGATTAACAAAAACCTTGATCCGAGATGACAGTCATCCGACATTTTTGATTTTCTAATCCCAATGTCGATGATTGTGAAATTTGATACATTAAACATGCATGTATTTATTCTACATCATAATCAATACAGAAAGCCTACTACAAAACAGATTACAATAATACGTTTACTATTATAATTATTAGTTATGGTTCAATGGATTGGAAAAATTGGTAGATCAGTGGATTGAATGTCTTACAGTATTTAGCTGTAACTTTCTATTTGTGAGTTCGTATTCTGCTCAATTCATCTTCACCTTTCCTCGTTCCAAGGTCGATAACTCAAAATATCAGAAACGTCATGATATGGGGTCAATTGTCAATCGTCTTCCCCTACACATTTTTGACCTTATGGGTTGGCAACTAAGTTCCCACCGTTTTTTAAAAATTTAAATTTTTTAAAAGGTTTAATAAAAAATAACTAATTAATCAATAATGTATTCACCCTTGTTGTTTACAACCTCTTCCCAACGTTCAACAAGATTTCCAATACCTCGTTGGTAGAAATCACCCAATTTCGACTCGAAAAATTGATACAACCAAGCTCTCAATTCTGCATCAATATTGACCGAAACTCCGCGCATAGCATTTGAAAGAGATCGAAAGAAGTGGGAATCCGTTGGTGCCAAATCAGGAGAGTACGGCGGGTGTGGCAGCACTTCCCAGCCATGCGTTTGAATGGCTTCCTTGGTCATATTGGCGATATGAAGGCGGGCGTTGTCGTGCAGCAGAAGAACTCCATGCTGCCGATTAGGTCTTTTCTCTTGAATAGCCGTGTTGAGTCGCTTCATCTGTTGAACATAGTTCCGCGTTGACCATTTGGTTCCGTTCAAGCAATTCGTAATGGATAATGCCTTCCCAGTCCCACCATACGCACAACATCGTTTTACGCGGATGAAGATCTTGTTTCACGCGAAGTGACGCTTGTTTACTGAGGCTA
The DNA here is from genome assembly GCF_001194135.2 of Octopus bimaculoides. Lineage (NCBI taxonomy): Eukaryota > Metazoa > Mollusca > Cephalopoda > Octopoda > Octopodidae > Octopus > Octopus bimaculoides. Next base: position 53,802,427 of record NC_068985.1, on the reverse strand, counting down.
AGCCATTCCTTACGCTGCTTCATATTGATGTACAGGCACTATTTTTCGTCGCCAGAAACGATTCGGTAAAGAAATCGTTACTTGTGTCCATGAGTTGAGCGGTGACAAGCAAGCAAACCAGCGGAAATTGTGATTCGTTGATTTTTGTTGTCACTTAAAGCATGCGGAACCTATGCTCTATACTTCTGAACTTTTCCCATCGAGTGAAGATGCTTCTGTATAGCAGTGTGAGAGCATTCCACTTTCTCAGCCAGTTACCTTGTCGTTTGACGAGAATTTTCGTGCAAAAATTAGTTTAATCGCTCTTCATCGAACTCAACTGGACGGCCAGAACGAGGTGCGTCTTTGAGGTCAAAATCTCTATTTTTGAACTTGACATACCAATAACAAGCGGTTCTTTCAGCTATGGTACCCTCTCCATACACAGCACAAATGTCGCGAGCAGCTTTTGCGGCCTTAGAACCTTGATTAAAAGCAAAAAGAAGGTGTCGAAAATGCTCGTTTTTCTTAACTTGACATTCCATTTTAATGATGTGAAAATAAACAAAAATTAACTAAAATTAACTAGACCCCCCCCCCC
>NC_068985.1:53799475-53801823 GCF_001194135.2 Octopus bimaculoides | reverse complement strand
AAAAAAAAAAACAAACAAACAATAGATTCCAAAATGATTCAAAAATAGAATTCTCGAAAAAAATAGATTCCAAAATTTAAAAACGCAATAAATTCCAAAATTAGAAAAAAAAACGGCGGGTACTTAGTTGCCAACCCAATATTAAAATAAAAAATGAAGAAGCAAAGGGTTTGACATCGCTCAAAAAAGACACTTTAGATAGAGAATATAAACATATAGTCTTTTACAGCCGTTTCTAGAATAACCAAGAGTGTAGATCATGATATTGAGTAAGGATTCCATAAACTGAGTATACCGTCATCAGGGAGAGAAGCCAGAGATGTAAAACTGCAGAAATATTCCCCGTCGAGGATATTAGTATATTCCAGTTTATCAGAAATGAGAAAAGGATCAGAGTAAGATAGGTATGCGTTAATATTTGAGGGGATCTATCCAAATCCTGTCACATAATCCCACACAATTATAAAAACAAGCAGCACGAAACCTTGTGTAGGTGTCCAGAAATTTTCTAAGTTTTACCACGGGTCTAATTGCAGTAAAACAATTACTTCAGGTTATCACTAATATATAGTTTAAACATTATATGAGCCCACTTAATTTAGTATATCTGCAGTATCATCATATCCTTTTTATCCTTTATTTTATAGATCCTCATTCTTTCTATTAATTCACATTTAACGCGTCCTTCCTAGATTGTGTAGAGGCGCGGTCATAGGATCGCGGTTTCGATTCCCAGACGGCATTGTGAGTGTTTATTGAGCAAAAACACCTAAAGCTCCACGAGGCTCCGGCAGGGGATGGTGGCAAACCCTGCTGTACTCTTTCACCACAACCTTCTCTCACACTTACTTCCTGTTTCTGTTGTGCCTGTAATTCAAAGAGTCAGCCTTGTCACACTGTGTCACGGTGAATATCCCCGAGAACTACGTTAAGGATAAACGTGTCTGTGGAATGCTCAGCCACTTGCACGTTAATTTCACGAGCAGGCTGTTCCGTTGATCGGATCAACTGGAACACTCGACGTCGTAGCCACGGAGTGCCAGCCACCTAGATGGTAATCAATAGAATATCATCACAGTTACAACACTCGCTTAATGAGCAAAACACCACTAGGCCTTTTCTTCTCATGGTTTGGAGTTATACACAAAGTAATAAAATACATTTAGTTAATTTAAGCTTCCATTATCCATTAGAACTATATTTCTTTCATCCCTGGGCCCTGTAATTTCACTACACCTAAACTTAATAAATAATTGTCTTTCATTTATTTTTAATTTGTCATCTTTAAATCCTTATATTTATCCTTCGATTCCCAACGAGCATACACCTTCATTAAATTCCAAATCTTTAAATTTCGATTAATATTATGGACATCTGTTTCTAGCACCATAATAACCAGACGAGACCTAAGTCTCCCCTCACTTCTAGTAGTAGCATGCTCACTATAGCTTCAACTTTTCATTATCTTTTACATCCTAACCCCCTCCCTCCCACTCCTGCCACCCTAGAACTCTGGCCAGCGCCGGTGGTCGGCTAAAAAGATGACAGCATCTGACATCTGCTATTCTTCATCCCTTTACCTATCTGTTTATGAATATGCACCTCCTCACCTCTTTAGACAAGCATACCCCCTCTATAAAAACTAGTAGATATCTGCTTTACTACATCTACCTCTGTCTTTCCTCTACACTGTAGTATAATATTCCTATTCAACTCTCATTCATTCTCTATTCAAAACTGGAACTGGTAAATTACCATGGATTATCATCGATCATTTTCTTTTGAAACTGCTAATGGACCCTACCTATAATTGTATTATTTATTTGATTAATGAAGTGATTAACGCATATCTTTGGTCTTTCTCTAATTTCTGATAAACTGCAATATACTAATATCCTCGACTGGGGATATTTCTACATTTTCACATCTCTCTGACTTCTCCGTCTCTGATCTACAAGCTTGGCTATTCTAGAAACAACTGTAAGAGATTGTATATGTATATATTCTCTATCTAAATTAAATGTCCTCGTCGAATGGTGACAAATGTTTTGCTTCTTCATTTCTTACTTTAATATGTATCTACCAGCTCAAAGAGAAACCGCTTCTAGCGCCTCTGATAAGCTGCCTCAACATCCCACTTTCATTTGCAGTTCAAGCCGGAATTTTAGTAGCAAACCAAACTGAGCACTCATAGTACATACCTATCACATTACGTCAGTTGACGAAAATTTTTTGTTTGTTTGTTTGCTTGTATGTATGTATGTATGTATGTACGTATGTGCACGCGCACGCACACACACACACACACACACACACACACACACACACACACACACACACACACACAC
>NC_068985.1:53797926-53799156 GCF_001194135.2 Octopus bimaculoides | reverse complement strand
AAGAAAAAAGCAAATAAAACGAAGAAAAAAAAAAGAAAATGAAAAAGCAAATAAAACGAAGCTATGGCTTAATCAGCCAAAGGAGTAAATATAAACAACTGAATACTTGTCAGTGATTGGTTGAAATTATCGAAATAAGACAATTTTTTACATGAAATAAATTCGAATACAAAAATATTTTTCTGTTCTATAACACAAAATAGATAAGTATACGAAGTTTGAAAGTCTTTCCGTACCAAAAACACTACGTAAAACATTAATGAAAAATGTGGCCCCCGTTTTAAAAAAGATCCCATTTAGGTATTTTAACGTTTGATTTCGCGCTTCATCTCTCCCTAGTTCAATAAATTTAGTACCAGTCAATTACTGGGGTCAGTTTGGTTGACTTTCCCTTCTTCCAACATCTATAGTAGAACACGGCTCAACAGGAGTAAACACTATATATTCGTTATGCAGGACATACGCATACAGGATAAGATTATTATATTCCAGTACTTGTACACATCTCTACGTATTCTAGAGCAGCGGTGTCCATCCTCTTTATTTGTCCCACGGACAAGACAGTTTTCCCACTGGCATGGGGATGACGAATATAATAAAACAGACTTACATATATAATACAAATGTAATTGTTACATTATATGTTATGCCATTTATTTCTTGTAACATATATATATATTGAGGTAAAGAAACAAACGATTACACCAACTACATGAAGACGACCTTACCAACTGTCTAACTTACCTAGCACCATACCAATGACCGGGTAAAGTATAGGTATTTTTTTGTCGTATATTATAATGTTGTACAGAGTTATGCATGCTTTGGACGATGTTCTTAACCTATTGTACTACGTCAATATCAATAATGAAACAAATAAAAAACTCAACCTTCTATGACCGAATAAAGTTTCTCACTCTCTCCCTTTCTCTCTCTCCCTTTCTCTCTCTCCCTTTCTCTCTCCCCCTTTCTCTCTCTCACTCTCTCCCCCCTCTCTCTCTATACATATATGTATTCTTTTATTCGTTTCAGTCATTTGACTGCGGCCATACTGGAGCACCGCCTTTTAGTCGAATAAATCGCCCCCAAGACTTATTCTTTGTAAGCCTAGTACTTATCCTATCGTTCTCTTTTTCCGAACCGCTAAGTTAAGGAGACGTAAACACAAAAATCGGTTGTCACGCGATGGTGAGGGGACAAACACAGATACAAACATATATATATAAGTAT
>NC_068985.1:53791716-53797427 GCF_001194135.2 Octopus bimaculoides | reverse complement strand
GAAAAAAGCAAATGTTGTACACAAACAGTTCAGGCAGATGTTAACGAAATTATAAATGGAGATTAAATACGCTTTACACCGCTTACTCTGCCAAAGGAGTAACTGTAAACAGCTGAATACTTGTCAGTGATTGGTTGAAATTATCGAAATAAGACAATTTTTTACATGAAATAACTCCGAATACAAAATTTTTTTTCTGTTCTATAACACAAAATAGATAAGTATACGAAGTTTGAAAGTCTTTCGGTACCAAAAACACTACATAAAACATAAATGAAAACTGGTGCCCCCGTTTTGAACTAGATCCCAAACTTCTTGCCACACAGCCGCTTCTGCGCCTTTTCCAGTAGCTGAACTGTTGCAATGAGACGAGCTTCTTTGTGAATCTTCGATGAATTGCTTCAAGGTCTGCTGTTAATTTTACACTGTCGGGTGATCATAGCTGGGAGCAGTAATCCAAGTGGCTGAGGGAGAATGTCCTCCAGTGGACCATCATGGTTTCCTTCTCTCTGATTCTGAAAGTTCTCAGGATCCAGCCAGTCAGGTGTCTGCAGTTTGTCACCATCTTGGCAATGTGCACTTAGAAAAAGTTATCACTCATGTCGATACCCAGGTCTGACACTGATTTAGGTTCTGGGATTGTAATCCCCTGTGGGCCAGAGTACCCTGTAAGTTTTACTTTCAGTTATGAGCGCTGGTAGCGCAGGGCTTCGAATTTTCCAGCATTAAACTGAATAAGCGAGAATTTTGAAATTTAGTGGGCATGCACAGCAAAGTTCAAGATCAATCTGTGCCAAGCGGCTGTACTCTACATTAGCTTCGTTAATTTGGCAACAGTCCTGATACTTACTGATCAGTCCACGTATAGATATGTGTGTGTGTGTGTGAGTGTGAGTGTGAGTGAGAGAGAGAGAGAGAGAGAGAGAGAGAGAACGCTTTGTAAACAAAGTTAGAAGTGCCGATGTGTTGGTATTCTACAAAATATAAATATATATATATATAATTTGGTGCGGTGTAAAATATCTTTACATGAGTATGTCGTATAGGGCTTTCCTATAAGGTGTTATCCACCCCTGATTGGAACTATCCCGTATGACATGTACGCATGCTCAGTGACTTGCTTTAACAGTTGCAATCAGCTGAATGCACATCGCCAGTGACACTTGACATAATTACCCACACTCTGTGGTCAGGATTCTTTTTTTGGTTTGATGTCGGTATCGAAGGGATTACCAGACACCGGACAATACAGTGAGAGCAGCTTTCACTCACATCGTGGTATTCGATGCTGTGTACGTGTCTGTCGTGGTAAAATATGTCACTCCTTAACTGTTGCTTTGCTTTCATCCGTAGCACGAGGTAATTATGTCATTATCTGTGAAATTCGGCAACTTACAAAGATCTTTAGATCAGGCAATTCTTCACCGAGAGGAGATATAAGCTTCTGCTTATTCCTGTCTGAAGTATCGTCCGATACTTCAGACTTATCGTCCGATGAATTTACTTTGTTGACATTCTTCATCGACAGAATTTTTATTCCTTTCAACCTTTCAGTCAAGTCCGCCTTTCTTCCAGTAACATACTGTCCATATAATCTTAAATATTTCTTTAACTCAGGCACAGTAAGTACTTCGATAGCTGAATCATCAAGCTGCGTTATACCCATAATAAGACGTAAAACAATAACAATGGCGTGGGTAGCCTCCGGAAGTTTAATTATCTACATGGAGCGCCGCCTAGCCAAGGGAGATAACCTACTTATAGGAAAGCCCTATAGTGTAGGATATCTTCACAAACTCTGTCTACAAGAATATACCATCTGGTATTTAATTTTTTTTCACCTAAAACATTGTGGATAACCTGTCTAACCTGTGTATTCACAGTTGGTTGCTGCAGTCAGTTTGCTTATCACAAATCTGGAGTTGTAGGAAATAACCCTAAGCTGCGTTGGTGGCCGTGGCAGTGTGGAGAGAAAGTACTGGCGGGAGGATTACATGAAGTTTTAGGACTTCGCTGAAATATTTGAGAGGTGTGGTGACGTGGGGTACACCCCTACAGTTGGAGGTTATCTACTGTGTATAGGAAGAATTAAGTAAAGTTGTCAATTTTCATTGATATTTAATATTATTTTCAAAACATTGTTGCTCAGAAAAAAATGCAAATAACAAGAAGCAAACTGCAAACATTCAACATGTATTTGTTGTTGTTGTCGTTGTTGTAGATATTGGCTACTGTAAGTCCAGCAGATCTTCGATCAAAAGTTTTCCATCTGTGACCATCCCATCTTCCAGACATAATGTACCTGAGACTACATTACCCAAAGTGCGCTTCTCTTTATCAAGACTGTAGGGTGTTGATTGAGATAGATGATCCTGCTATTTCTAACAGGTCAAGTAACCATGAAGAGACGCCCATATCAGCTCGTATATACGCGCGCACACACACGCGTGTGCGTATTTCAGAAGTAATTGATTCTCCTTACAGTTGAGATCAACCACCAAGTGAAACTCGAGTACTTGTTATTTTTTGATACACGCAAACGCATTCACGACTCATATAAATCATGTAACATTTCTAAAATATAATTGAGTTCGTAACTCAAAAATACCGTCCGCATAAAACATAATAGTTAAGTCAGTGTTAATATATGTAATACAAAGATCATTGAGAAGTTAACTATAAATAATTATATGGCGAATTATAAACAAATAAACTTTAATTATTTCGGCAAGCATGGGAGACAACTCCAGACATGACATACGAAATTCTTACATTCTCTCGATTTCCTGTAATTCGGACCGCCTCATGGTTATAGCAGTCAAAATGGAAAAGGCGTTACCCCGAAGGGTAGCGAGAGAGATGCGCTGGAACAGCCATTCTAACAAGGGGCTCGCAGAGCTCATGGTAATTCCTCTAAGGCATGATATTTAACTTTGTCATACCTGATCCTACAGACCTATGATAAAAAAACTATCTAACAGTGACCGTCTTTATATTTCTTTCTAAGTCGGCGTATTTATTATTACATTATTTGTGTCCTGCCTTATTTAGAAGAGATGTAACCTTTATTTTTAGGAAATCAGATGACCGCATAGAGATTCTGTCATTCAATCAGCGTTTTATTGGAAATGCTACTTTCTCAATATGACGAGCTCATACATTTTTATTATTCAAGTAAAAACCTGGTATTTATGGTATCAACCTTAACGCAAAGAAAGGAAAAGTCAACGCTCCTAGAGTTTAAAACTCGAATCAGAAGGGAGTCAAAACTGAATGCTCGAAAGCATTTACTCCACTTAGTCCAGTAATTTGTGGAGGCTCAATGGCCCAGTGGTTAGGGTAGCGGACTCGCGGTCGGAGGATCGCGGTTTCGATTCCCAGACCGGGCGTTGTGTGTGTTTATTGAGCGAAAACACCTTAAGCTCCACGAGGCTCCGGCAAGGGCTGGTGGCGACCTCTGTTGTGCTCTTTCGCTCCAACTTTCTTTCACTCTTTCTTCCTGTTTCTTGAGTAACGCTGCGATAGACTGGCATCCCGTCCAGCCGGGGGGAACACATACGTCATAGATACCGGGAAACCGGGCCCATGAGCCTGGCTAGGCTTTAAAAGGGCGCATAAATAAAAGTCCAGTAATTTACTTTGGGGTTGCTCCATGACTTTACTTTCATTCTAAATACCAAATTTAAGAATTTTCTAGCTTCATTAGTTTATATATTAACACTGAATGCCGGATAAAGCGACAAATCTTCTGAGTACTCTATTGTAATGTGAGGCGGTACTATTGAAAAAGGCGTCATCTAGATGTAGAGAAGAAATTAGTTTATTTATATAAGAAACTAGATTCGTGGTATTATTATGAGGGCTATTAGATTGCTTATTAATAGGGAGAAGCTTCTCATTAGAATTACGGTAGGATTTAAATCTACTGGTGTGTAAGTCCAAGATAAAATCTAAGAAGTTAATAATACTCAGAATCGTATCTACTGTGATTTTTAAATCCACAGGACAGAAGAATGGAATCAAATCCTACCCAAGCATATCCAATTGGTATCCACTCATATTTCGAGTAGTAATTAACCCGTCATCTCTGTATATGCCTGCTCTCTGATTTAATTATTTGCGGAAAGAATCCATAATGTACAATAATCCCTCGACTATCGCGGGTATTACATTACCAAACCCTTCGCGATAGATGAAAATCCGCGAAGTAGAAACAATACTGTACTGTATATTTTATTTATTATTTCTATAATTTGTATATTTTATTATAAAGGCAAAACAACACCACGGAGGAATCGACGTAAGCTTAAATAATAAACCGCGATTAGTGAACCACGCCATGGCGAGGGATTACTGTAACGTATAATCACACACATATCTACCCCGTCATGAGTACCCATTGGTATATCAAGTAGTTCTACACCGTTTTCTTTTTACTCAGGTTACTTCCTCTTAAAACGCAAACATTTTCTTGACATGCAAGAATGCCGATGTTCCTAACAACTGTAAGGGTTTGGCAAAATCCAGAGCTTTTAAGAGACCTCATGCAATTATTTATTTCTTGACTACAAAATTTTCTTGTGGATTGCTCCCAAATTTGGTGACGATGAAATGACAAGCCAGTCTGGCCAGGATAACGTTCTTAGTAACTGTTGCATGTTAAAATATATAATAATTTTCGAAACAACACGAAACGTTATTTTTAATTTTGAAAACAAGTTCTTCATTAAAATGGAACTTTATAGTTAGGTACCCACACAGGATTTAGTTTATTATTTTACCATTAACAGATTGTATTGCTTGACTGGGTTTGATTAGTTAACATATGTTGGAAAAGTGAGTTTCTCAGTGTTTGAAGGGGGGTTAATGGTATACATGTTTATCTCCCTAGTCTTTTTATTATCTACATCTCTAAGTATAGCAAAAAGCTGTATTTTGTCTTCTGAGTTCAACTACTTCAGCAAGATCATCTTGTGCATGCAACTTATGAGTAAAGCTGGAACTACGATTATGGTTATAGGATTTTTTTTTACGTTACTCGCCATTTTTGTTATTTTTTCTTTAATGTATAACACTAGTTCAAGGCGGTGCCCCAGCATGGCCGCAGTAAAATTACTGAAACAAGTAAAAGGTAAAAGATTAGAACATGGTTTTTGTCTTATTTAATTCCGTTTAATAGCAATAAACAGACTCGTTTAATAAACGCCAATTTAATGTCAGTTTCATTTCGTTTACTAAGCTGCGGACTCAAATAATTTCTTATTGCTGGTTGGTTATAGACATTGAATTTTTATATATTTGTTAGAGTAGAGCAGCCGATGACGAGATGTCTATGTTTACTTCGATATTTTTTGATGTTAATGTCGTATTTATGTAACTGTACATTTCCCTCTTTTGCTTGTTCGTTCGTGCTGTGTCAGGTTCTCTTCGGCATTTTGATCTTCTTCTGATTGTAGTTCTAGAATTTAACTCTTTACTCTTACTCTTTTACTTGTTTCAGTCATTTGACTGCGGCCATACTGAAGCACCGCCTTTAGTCGAGCAAATCGACCCCAGGACTTATTCTTTGTAAGCCTAGTACTTATTCTGTCGGTCTCTTTTGCCGAACCGCTAAGTTACGGGCACATAAACACACTGGCATCGGTTGTCAAGTAATGCTATGGGGACAAACACAGACACACATATATATACATATATACGACGGGCTTCTT
>NC_068985.1:53789745-53791616 GCF_001194135.2 Octopus bimaculoides | reverse complement strand
ATGTGTGTGCATGTGATTGTTTGGGTATAATACAAAACTGTATATGTATGTCTATATGTGCCAGCAAATCATGTAAAATGTAAATGTCCTTTGATTTCATGGTCTGAAGAGACATATGACTGTACACAATGTCAGTTGTCATGATTCTGTATGGCATTTAACCGAGAAGAGACATTTATGTAATAGTTTTAGCAAAAGCTGCACAACATCAGCTGGATTAAAAAGTAATCTTTGCTTTGCAGCTCATTAACAAAAGATGGTAATACTCATTATTGAGCTGACTTCTATCATACATACATGTATGTAAGCATGTAGCTATGTATGGATGCATCTTGGAAGTCTTCCATGTTTAGACAAACAAAGAGACAGACATATAGTGAGAGAAAGGAGAGATAGATAGATAGATTGATAGATAGATAGATAGATAGATAGATAGATAGATAGATAGATAGATAGATAGATAGATAGAGACAGACAGATAGATATAAGAACAGACAAATAGTAAGTATACTAAAAATGCTATGTGTAGATGAATAACATGAATGCATTCATGCACAATTCACTATACTATGTGTATAGCTATATATTTATAACTGCTATAAGTGCATAATTAATGATATATGTGTAATTATTTTCTATGTATATATGTGCGCATGTGTGTGTGTGTGTGTATTTGTGTATGTATGTGATTTCTAAGTTTGTGCTTCTGTTTGTGTGTGTGTTTTTCTTTGTATACTTGTGTGAGTACTTGTGTATGTATATGTGTTTGTAAGATTGGGTGTGTATGTGTGTGTGTGAATTTTAATTTCCTTTAGGCAATATTTCAGATCCTCTGAGAAAGAATTTAGTTTTTCCTCTTTTATTTCCTCTTCCACCTTCTTTCCCACATTTTGAGAGTGAGTGAGAGAGAGAGACAGACAGATGAGTGTTGTCAATTAGACTGAAAGTGGGTGAGAGACTGAGATAAGGAGTAAGAGTGAGAGAGAGAGAAACAGAAAGAGAGAAAGTGAGTGACATTGAGAAAGTGTGTAAGCAAGAATGTGACAATAAAATAGAGTGAGTGAGAGACAGAGAGAGTGAGTGAGTGAGTAAGTGGCACAGAGGGTGAGAGAGTGACAAACAGAGAGAAAGTGACAGAGAGAGAGAGTGACAAACCGAGAGAGAGAGAGAGTGACAAACCGAGAGAGAGAGAGAGTGACAAACAGAGAGAGGGGGGGAGGAAGACAGAGAAAGAGAGACAGACAGACAAGATAGAGTGAATGACAAAAGAGAGAAGGAGTGACTGATAGAGGAATTGTGTGATAATAAGACAGAGAGAGAGAGAGAGAGAGAGAGAGAGAGAGAGAGAGAGAGAGAGAGAGAGAGAGAGAGAGAGAGAGAGAGAAAGAGAGATTCTGCATGCTATCGAAGCTATTTTAAGTCTATATTAATACAACTTCATTGTATGGTGAAACAAATCTATTTAGTACTGCAGGTAATCTATCACAATTAGCCCGAACACACTCATTACTCTACACCAACACAAACACACACACACATGCATAGATAAATGAAACCCATATAATATAACAACACAACACAGTAGCTGCACTACAATATTACAGATGTTGTTTACTGGTTTATTGCACCATCACAACCCACTAAACTATATGCTGTACACAGCAGTGTGGGCAATGCACAGACGTTATTACATTTGATCGTACACAAAGGCATGTTTACAACAAAGTGTGGCAAAGGAATTCTTTCAAGTTTAGAAGAGTGAAGTGGAATGGTAGAAGGATAGATGGGTAGTGTAGCAGTTAATTAAATCTTAGCATTTTCTGTTAGAAAAACATATTCTTTTCTAATACATACATATATATATATATATA
>NC_068985.1:53773884-53789708 GCF_001194135.2 Octopus bimaculoides | reverse complement strand
ATATATATATGTATGTATGTATGTATGTATGTATGTATGTATGTATGTATGTATGTATATATATATATGTTTACATACATACATACTCACGCATATACATACACACATACATTTATGCATATACACACATGCACAAATTTCTGTTGATTCATCAAGAAGCTTTAAATTCCAGAACCTATAAATGTAGCTTATTCTTTAATATATTTTTACTAAAATATGTACTTCTTAAAGTACAAGATACTTGCCCACAATGTCATACAGTGGGACTGAACCCAAAACCACATGGTTGCAAGGTGAGCTTCTTAACCACCCTTTTGTTGATTCTAACACAAGTAGCAAACAGAAATGTATGGGAAAAGAGTACCAAACTAATTTTGGCTTGAGATAATATTAGTTATTTCATTTATTTGTTTTATATCTGCTTTTCCATACTTGCATGGGTTGGAAGAATATGTTGAGGAATTCTTTTAGTCAGATGTTCTTCCTGGTGCTAATTCTCACCTGTTTTTCTAGTAAGAAATCACTTATTTCACACAGCTTTGAAGTGCCTGAATGATTTGTTGACACGAGAAACTGGAAGCAACATCACCTGCCAAACTTTTGTGTGATTACAGATATAAACAATCACACATAGAAAAATGTGTGTGCACATACATACATATGCATATAATGTGTGTGTGTGTGTGTGTTTACATATGCAGGAGGTACATTTTCTCAGTGCCAAATCTATTCTCAAGGCTTTGGTTGGCCTGGGGTTATAAAAGAAGACACTTGCCCAAGGTGGCACACAGTGAGACTGAACCTGGAATCATGTGGCTGGAAGCAAACTTCTCAACCACAGAGTCATTATTATCATTATTATTTATAATAATAATAATCCTTTCAACTATAGGCACAAGGCCTGAAATTTGAAGGTAGGGAACTAGTTGATTACATCGACCCCAGTCTTTCAATGGAACTTAATTTATCAACCCTGAAAGGATGAAAGGCAAAGCTGACCCCAGTAGAATCATCATCATCATCATCATCATCATCATCATCATCATCGTTTAACGTCCGCTTTCCATGCTAGCATGGGTTGGACGATTTGACTGAGGACTGGTGAACCAGATAGCTACACTAGGCTCCAATCTGATTTGGCAGAGTTTCTACAGCTGGATGCCCTTCCTAACGCCAACCACTCCGAGAGTGTAGTGGGTGCTTTTACGCACCACCGGCACGAAGGCCAGTCAGAATAATTATAAAAATAATAACAATAACAATAATAATAATCCTTTCTGCTATAACACAATGCCAGCAATTACAGACAGTGGGGTTAGTTGATTATATCGACCTCAGTACTCAACTGCTCCTTATTTTATTGACCCCTCAAAAGAATGGAAGGCAAAGTTTGCTATCCTTTCAGGATCAATAAAACAAGAATTAGATGAGCACTGGGGTCAATGAAAATAACTTATACCCTCCACACAAAATTTCAGGCCTTGTACCTAGAGCAGAAAGGATAACTATTATTATTATTAGTATTAATATTAGTATCAATTTATGTCTATATCAAATCATTCCTGCTTTATCAACTTGTGTATTCTTTGTCTTATTTCTTATATCATTCAAACAACAAGAGGGAATTCAATACTGGACAAATTATGCCATTATTAAATTTGGATTGTTCCACAATCAGATAAATGAGATTGCACATTATATCATTATTTGGTCAGAGTTATATAGTTGTTACTGTTGTTGCAGTTATGAAGCTTCACACAGATCTCATATGATCTAAATAACAGCATCAAAGAGTTGGCATATGCATGTGTGTGATTCCTTGTCTTGATATCATGTGAGAGTGGCATGAGCTGTATGACAACAAAAAGGGGTAGTTATTTCTGTTGTTGTTGTTGTTATTCATCATCATCATCATCATCATCATCATCATCATCATTTTAATATCCACTTTTCCATATTTCCATAGACATGGGCCAGATAGAATTCATTGAGGCAAGTATTCTTAGCTGAATGCCCTTCCTGTAGCCAACCCTCACCTGTTTTCAAGTAAAGTTATATTTCCCCATGGCCAGACATGGTCTCACAGGAGATTGGAAATGAAGGACAGTGCTTGTCTAACAGTGACATACATTTACAACAATCATGCAATATCAACACACACACACTTCTGTCAGTTTCCATCTACCAAATCCACTTACACAGCCATAGAAGAAGACACTTGCCAAAAGTACCATGCAGTAAGATTGAACTCAAAAGCATGTGATTAAGGAGCAAACTTCTTAACTACACAGTCACAATTGTCAAATTCAATCTGTGGTTTGGGAACTCAGATCCCTTTTCAGACAGTTAAGAATCCTTTGAATGTTACTTTAGGTCCTTAATTAATAAACATTGTATAAGTATCATGAAACTGAATGGAGAGGGAACTTATAAATCCTATATGTGGTTACCCAACTTCCTAAAAATAGCAACTAAATATCTGTTACATCATATCATATTGTGTTTATAAACAATCGAAAGATAACCAATAAAAACAAAGGATACATTGGATAATGTAATCATAAATATATTATGACTGAAGAGAAAAGTAAGATGAGAAGGTCATGGATGGACTAGCTTTGACCAAAGGTGTACTGGGTCAGGGTTAACCTTAAGAACAACAATGATGTAATGAAATGAAGTTGGTCTGAGAGAGAATGTAAATTATTTGTTTACTCTTTTGATACTCATCCTCCCAACATTACATTACATTTGGTTCTCATTGTGTCTTGTGGCACTTGAGGCAACAGCAAGATCATTCCACCTTCCAACACTAAAAGCATCCTTGACACTTTGTTCCATTGTTAACCCTCAGCTTTTAAGTTTTTTTGTTATTGTTCTCCGCCACGTTTCCTTTGGTCGGCCATGTCTTCTTTTACCTTGTGGAACCCATTGGCAAAGCAGTTCAGTAATCCTCCCAACATTAACCGTAACTTCCTAATACAAACCCCTTGTTTTTTTTAAAGTCATCTAAATTCAAACCTTCCAACAAAAATTCATGTTCAATAAGTACAAAGTTACCTTATTAAATTCTTTATTAAAACTTCATATTAAGATTATGTTAATTTATATTCCAACCATAATGGCAAAATTATTTTGCTATGTTCTTCATTATTTTCAAAATTAAGTTAAATAAAGGAAATATATTTCAACAGAAAATATGGCAACAAAAACATTAAGCTGAGCATATCTTTTTAACTTTATCCTATTGCTATCAACCAGGGCTGAGAGCACATCTGGTTTTGTGATAAAAAATTTTCTGTTTTAAAGTGGTCTAAAACAGAAATTTTAATCAAAATTTCATAGTAATTCATGTTCCAAACATCACCTTAACAATGACAGTTATTTCACTAAATTCTTCATAATTTTCAAAATTAATTGAATCAAAGGCAAAGTATTTCAACAGAAATATGATAACAAAAGAGTTAAAATGATCTACATACTGCAGTCACTTGATTCGTCATCACCATCAGCACAGTCTGGTTGACCATTACAGACTTTCATTATAGGAAGACACATCCCATTCTTACATTTGTAATCACTGCCAAAACAAGCTGGAAGACAATAGAAAGAGAATTGGACAAAAATGAACACCAATAAAAATAATTGAAAAAAACAAAACAAAGGCTAGCAAATTCACTCACAAGGCATTGGTCAACCCAGAGCTATAATAGTAGACACTTACCCAAGGTGCCAGGCAGTGGCACAGAACCCAAAGCTTGCAAAACAAGCTTTTTAGTTACACAACCATACCTGTACAAAATAGTTAATTTAATTATGCTTCTTTTTTGTTGGGGATAAGGTGATTCTAGTGGCATTTTCCCTATTAAATTATAATAACCTTATGTCCACTTTCCATGCTGGTATGGGTTGCATGTTTCAACAGGATTCAACAGGTTGGAGGTCCATGCCTTGCTCCAGTGTCTTAGTGCTGATCTATGCTAAGATTTTGTATGTTGTGACCTCAGTGCATTGCTTTGCTTGGGGTTCTTTAATGCTGTTACAATGGGGGAGCCTCTAAGCTACATAAAGTTTGGAAGTTTCCCATTAAACATTTACATCAGATCTCACAAAAATTAAAAGCATATCTCTTAATCATTCCAAGCCCAGCTAATTGTAAGTCTCAAATTGTAACTTGTTTAGCTTACTCCTATATCCAGCACTGTTCCACCCACTATCCAACACTTTAACATCCATCCATCCATTCATCCACCCATTTTCTCCACCACTATTTCTGGGAGGGTCATGGAAGTAGATTGCTATCAGAAGTAACCATTATTACACTTTTCTGCTGGATTCCCAAGCATCAGCATCACCAGCTGAGACTTTGAATATTATCCAACCATCTCATTCTTATTTCTTTATTGCCTACAAGGGGCTAAACATAGAGGGGACAAACAAGGACAGACAAAGAGATTAAGTCAATTACATCGACCCAGTGCGTAACTGGTACTTAATTTATCGACCCCGAAAGGATGAAAGGCAAAGTTGACCGCGGCGGGATTTGAACTCAGAATGTAACGGCAGATGAAATACCGCTAAGCATTTCGCCCGGTGTGCTAACGTCTCTGCCAGCTCGCCGCCTTCTCATTCGCCGCCAACCATTTCATTCTTGGCCTACTCCTAGGTCTCCTGCCAGTTGGCTCATCATGAAAAACTTGTCTTCAAATCCATTCCTGCAATATTGTATAAGTCAATGGAGTAGGGGGTCAGTGTCCATGACCTCTGTAGTCTCTCCAGACCAGTGACATAGATACATACATACACTGTTTTTCTTTGTTTCGTTATCTATTTTGCAGATTCGCATGACACTCTGTTGCCATCAATTCCATTATTATGAATTCAAATTGGGAACTTGAGTCATAGTGAATCTTTTATTAACTGATTACACAACCATGGATGCCAACACTATGGATGCATTGCAGTTACTCTCTTCATAGAGTTTGATGATTCTGATCATTGATCTTCTCGGATTCCTCTGCTCAGCATCAATGTAAGAAACACCATTAGCTCAGTTGAGCTCTTCCATTATTTCTTCCCAATCAATCATACTGCAATCTCATGACTTCATCATATCCCTGGCAGGGTGGCTGAACAGGTGCTATAACTTGCCAAAGGGCAGCCTGTAATTATGCAGGGCACAGTCATCACTCCGTGAAGTATTTTCAATATACATACATACATATGCATGAGAACACATACATAAAACAAAACATAAAAATCTGCACATATGCAAACATATATACATACAAAATTACCCTGTTGATGTTGTTGAAATTCCAATGAAGGAGTCTTGGAATCTAGGTTAGAAACCAGCTCTCTGTCTTTATTAGTAAGAAATCTTGAAAAAAAACTGAATAATGACATACATATATGCATGCATGCATGCATACATACATACATACATACATACATGCATGCATGCATGCATACATACATACATACATACATACATACATACATACATACATACATACAAAGTAAGTGCTTAAAAGAGAATCTGGATAAACTGAGATTTTCAGAAAGAGAAATATACCGGCTAATTCATACATTACAAATGCAATCTGTGAGTGGAACAGTAAAAATATGCAAGACTTTTCTCAAGTTTCAAATGTGAATTTGTTTGTGTTGACAACATCCCAAAGATGGAGCCTCATATCTTTGTTGGAAACTAGCTCCCACCTCAGTGGAAGATTTATGATAATTAAAAAATAGAAGAGACATACATACATACATACATACATAGTATATCTGATGTGTACAGTTAGATGTATGACTGCTACTTTTGAGTTTAGAGCTCCTTGTAGATTGTCATCATCCAGTCTGCTTCCAATGTAGTGGTTATTTACTATTATATTAATAGTAATAACTGGTTATGATATGCAGAGCAAATGTAAGAGAAATTATACTAAACACAAGTTTATATTGTTTATTTCCCTACATATTATAGATTTCATTATTGTGGCTGTCTGGAATCTCTGCATTGGATGTTCCAAGTGCAATTGGATGCTGAACCACTGCAGATCATTAGAACATCTTATTGCATTATGTTACAGACATCAAATGAGACAACCAATGCAGAGCTCTCAAACAATCACAAGTGTGAAATGTACACAAAGAAAAACTGATATAAACTTCTGTTTATAATATTTTATCATATAGGCATGGCTGTGTGGTAAGAAGCTGGCTTCCCAGCCACGTTGTTCCAGGTTCAGTCCCACTGCATGTCACTTTGATCAAAAGTTTTCTACTATAACCTCAGGCCAACCAAAACCTTGTGAGTGAATTTCGTAGACTGAAACTGAAAGCCTGTCATATATATATATATGTGTGCATGTACGAGTGTGTGTGCATGTGAAAGTGTATGTGTGTGTTTGTCTATCACCACCAATTGATAACCAGTATTGGTGTGTTTACACCCCCATAACTTATCAATTCAGCAAAAGGAACTGATAGAATAGTACCAGGCTTTAAAAAAGTCCTGGGGTCGATTTGTTCAACTAACACCCTTCAAGGCAGTACCCCCAGTATAGCCACAGTCAAATGACTGAAACAAATAAAGAATAAAAGAATATGTTCAATGTGTGTGTGTGTGTGTGTGTGTGTGTGTGTGCGTGTGCATGCGTGCGTGTGTGTGTGTGTGTGTGTAATATTGATGATACCCAGCCAGTTAATATCCATGGACATACTTTACAATTTAAGAATAAAATATTTTGTAATTGTGCTGTTATGTGAATAAATAATTTAAGAGATAAGAGGATGAAACACTTACTGCAATTTACTTCATCACTGAAATCTCCACATTGATTAATTGCATCACATTTGAAAGACTTTGGAAGACATCGATGGTTGGCACATTCTATGTGCCATTTGGGGTTGCATGCTAATGGGAGAGAAGAAGAAGACAAAAAAAGAAGAGTTTCATGAACTGGTTCTTCATTTCTTTTAACACCATTTACATCACCCTGCTACCCTCTACTCCCACCACCAATACTATTATTACTACTACCACCACCACGACTATCACAATTTCTGTCACCTATACCACCACCACCACTACACAAAGCACTGTTACTACTACCATCACCAGTACTACTCAAGCTACTACTATTACAACTGAGGAAGAACTAATGTAGACTGTATATCAAATATTCATCAATACTCTATGGAAAAAGTAATTACTTTATTGTTGTTGTTGTTGTCATTATTATCATCATCATTATTATTATTATTATTATTATTATCATTATTATTATCATTATTATTATTATTATTATTATTATTATTATTAAGGTGGTGAGCTGGCAAAATCTTTAGCATGCTGGACGAAATGTTTATAGCAATATTTTGCCCATCACTACGTTGTGAGTTCAAACTCCACTGAGGTCGACTTTGCCTTTCATCCTTTCATGGTCGATAAATGAAATACCAGTTGAGTACTGGGATCGATGTAATCAACTATCCCCATCCCCCAATTTTCAGGCCTTGTGCCTATAATAGAAAGGATTATTATTATTATTATTATTATTATTATTATTATTATTAACTCTGCTTTATTGCTGAATGCTAGGTCTTTTGGATTCACTTGTGCAGCAGAACTTTGAGAAACAACATTAGTTAATTTCCATGCAGGCCATCCTTTAATTGCAATTAAACTGTGTAGTAGAGAGTAGGAGTGAGGATTATGTCAGAAAATGAAAACAAAACGTTGCAGGTGAGAGGTGTCAATAGTTTTGACCTTAAAAGTATTATAGACAATTCTTGATAACTTACTACAATTGTGTGGTTCATCAGTGAGATCTTGACATAGAGCATGACCATCACAGTAAGATTCTCCAGGAATACATTCTCCGGACAGTTTACAATGGAATTGGGTCTCAAGACATTCTAAAATGATAATGAAACATAGTAAACAATAAATGTCTTAACTCTCAAATATAATATCTGTAGTAAATAAAGGATAGCGCTTAACTGATGTGAAGTATATGAAAGATAGATTTTAAGTCATCTGTAATACAGAGAGAACAGATCTTAACTCATCTGTAATACAAAGATGTTAGGTCTAAATTCTCAAATAGAATATCTGTTATATAGAGAGGATAAATCTCAACTCATCTGTAGTGCAGGGATAGATCTTAACTCATCGGTGGTACAATGAGAACAAATCCTAACTCATCAGTAGAACAGTGAGGACAGATCTAAGCACTTGAAGGATAGATCCTAACTCATTTGTAATACAGAAATGATAGATCTTAACTTTCAGTAATATTACCTTGTATTACAAGTAAAAGGTAATATAACATTTTAACTTTAAGATACACCATATGTTGTATGAAGACACCACCTTTTAACTCTGGAATATATCATCTATAGTACAGGAAGATGCATCTTAATTCTCAGATACAACAACTTTAGAACTGTAGGCATACATCTTAACTCACAGATATTTGTGAGTTAAGATGTACCATTTCTAGCACAAAGTAGATAAATCTTGGCTCACAGATACTTCATATGTAAGACAAGAATGACATATCTTAACTGTACAGTATATCATCTGAAGGATAGAGATGATAATCTTAACTTACAGAAATATAAGATCTAAGTTGAGGTGAGATACTAGAAAAGAATGGAAGTTTTGTGAGTTTACTGAGAAGTAGATATGAGAAGGTACATAGTCAGCATCTCTTAGCATAAAGCTGCTTCTCACAGGTTCCTGTTGCAAGCTGCTGGTGGCACAAAAAGAGGCCCCAAGTACAATCTATAAAGTAAATAGCATTAGGAAAGATCTCCAGCTGTATAATCTATGCTAAAGTAGACACAGGAGATTGATGCAGTCCTTGGATGTATTGGATCCTGTCAAATCATCCAATCAGTACCAATATGGGGCATGAACATTAAATAGGGTAGTGATGATGATGATAATGTGAGTATATGTGTGCATATGTATTCCCTTAGGAGCTGTATAACAGTGAATGATGTAAACATCACCAAGAAAACCAATCAAGTGGTGTTTTCAAGCAAAATGCCTTTTGGTATTTATGCCACACAAGTTTGTACAGACTTTCCCTTCTTGCTGTTACAATGAAAGGAACCATTGACTAGAGCATTTGAAACTTGCAATCAAAGATGCTATTG
This sequence comes from Octopus bimaculoides, assembly GCF_001194135.2. Classification (NCBI taxonomy): domain Eukaryota; kingdom Metazoa; phylum Mollusca; class Cephalopoda; order Octopoda; family Octopodidae; genus Octopus; species Octopus bimaculoides. The sequence continues at coordinate 53,780,534 of NC_068985.1, read as the reverse complement.
TTAAAAAAAAAACACATCATAAAAACAAGACAGTTAACAAGTTAACATAAAATACATAAAATAAATATATTGAAGGAAAATATTGTAGAATGACTTACTGCATCCTGGCAATTCATCAGAACCATCAGAACAATCTCTAACATTGTTGCACCAATGTTTGTGGGACATACAGATTCCATTTCCACATTGGAACTGTTTCTGGAAATCACATTCTACAACACAAATCATTAATAATAATAATAATAATAATAATAATAATAATAATAATAATAATCCTTTCTACACAAGGCACAAGGCCTGAAATTTTGTGGTTACTTAATTTATCAACCCCCGAAAGGATGAAAGGCAAAGTTGACCTCAGTGAAATTTGAACTCAGAATGTAAAGACAGACAAAATGCTGCAAAGAATTTTGCTCGGCATGCTAACAATTTTGCCAGCTCACCACCTTAATAATAATAATAATAATAATAATAATAATAAAGTGACTAGAAGTGTTGTCATGTACATGTTTTGTCTTGGTATAAAAGATGGGCTACAGCAAATATTCTGTTCAATACCACAGATTTGCTTGTCAGTTGTTTGACCTTAATCAGTTGAGCATGTCCCTTAGTGGCTGACAATATGTGCATCTCTGATCATGAGCAGAAACAGTGGGGGGAGCATCATAGCCATGTGTTGAGAGGAATTCTTTGGGGTTTGAATAATTCACTTCTGAGAACCTGGGTGTTTCATTCAATGTCCTTAAACAACCCTTATTCAGGGACCTTTTGAGTGGTATGGGCTACTAGACTGGAAGAAAATTCTAACTGGGTCCTGCCTGCAACGTCATGCACTGTTTATCTTAAGGTCACATATGCACATATGGTTGTGATGCATTTGCTTGGTGTACCCTTATCAGATGGGGAGATATAATGGATGGGCTTCATATATTTTACCCCAGTGTCACTTTGCTCTCTCAATAATAATAGTAACGATTCCTTCTTCTTTAGGCATAAAGCCAGCAATTCTAGAAGAGAGTAGTTGATAACATTGACTCCAGTTCTCAAATGGTACTTATTTTATCAATCTCAAAAGGATGAAATGCAAAGTTGACCTTAGCAGGATTTGAACTCAGAATATAAAGAGCCAAAAGAAATGCTACTAAGTATTTCTTCTTACAGACTGCCAGCAACATTTATTATACCAAGAACAACAACAGCAATAATAATAATTCTAAATTCACAGGAGAAAGAAAGAGAGAGAGAAAGAGAATATAGACAGAAGAATTCAAGACAATGAAGTGCTGTAGGTGGTAAGGAACCCCCCACCCACCCCAAATCCTATGTCTCATTTGTCTATCAAGATTTTTATGTAAAATATCTTCAAATGCTACTCTATTTTTGGAACACCCCTTTATGCTGGCTGAATAAGCATCTCTAGGTCATAACACATCAACAAGACTTTTCTGTGTCTCTGACTCTGTCCCATTATCTATAATTAGGTACCATGGGGAGATAACTCTTGTTATCTCTTCATATTAAATTGTAGTGGGGGAATTAAGTGGAGTCTTGTATATGTTAATTTATGAATTTCTCTAAGACAAACAGTATGTAATCTCTTTATCTCTCATAAATTAACACATACATACACACATAAAAATGCAGAATTGAGAAGAATCTTCAGTCTTATACCTACCACTCACTGCTTGAAGCTTACAAACTTCCTACACTCAGATCCCTGAATAATAACCCTTATCATATATATGATGATGGTGTGTTGCTTAGTGGTTAGGGTGACACACACACAATCACAAAATTGTAATTTTGATTCCCAGACCAGAAGGGCATTGTGTTCTTGAGCAAAACATCATTGAATGTTGCATCAGTCTACTCAGCTGTAAATGGATAACCACGTAATTGACTGACATTCCATTCATGAGGAATATTGGCCTCCCTGCGTATCCAGCAAAGTGGCTTCATTCAAAAGCTATAACATTGCAAGGAAGTGCATTGCAACCAGCAGTGTATAACAACATGTGAAAATCTTCATAGTAATATAGTGTTGTGTTTGTCTCCTAAAGAAGGTGATAAGAAGCAGCAGCTGTCTAATATGAGTTCTATCACTATAGCCATAAAGGATAAAGATCAAATCATTTGGTAAACATTTAAATAGCATCCTTATAGGAGCAGTCATGGTTGTATGATTCAGAAGCTTTGCAATCTCATGGTTTTGGGTTCAGTCCTACTGTGTGGCACCTCATACAAATATCTTTTGCTATTGCCCTAGGCCAACCAATACCCTGTGAGTGAATCTGGTAGATGGAAACTGTGTATACATATGTGTATGTTTGTCTACCATCCCTCTTCTTGCCAACTGCTGTTGGTTTGTTTACATTCCTGGAACTAAGTGGTTCATCAAGAGAGACTGATAGAATAAGTACCAGACTTAAAAAGTAGGTACTGGGGTTGATCTACTCAACTAAACACTTTGCAGTAGTGCCACAGCATGGCTGAAATCCAATGACTGAAACAAGTAAAAGAAGATAAAAAAAAGATCCATATTTCATTAATATCCATATTTTAATTGACATAGTAAATTAAAAGAGATTTATGCATATTCAACAGCAAAAGTGACCAGCATTTAAGCAATTATTAGAAAAATGAAGCGAGCATTTTGAAATTATTCATAATATATTAATGAAATGTTTGCTGACAATATTCAGCAAGGCAGTGAACATTTAACATTTTTTTTTTCGTTTTTGGTCAGTAAGTGTTATTTTCTATTTGCTTTTATCTAGAAATCAAAGGAAATGACTATTATTCCCTTCAAACTTTGCTTTTGTGACCTGAACAATAATGTTTTGAAACTGACCTATTTTTCATTACACTTCAGACAGATTCAGTTGAGTTGCTGAATTTCAGAAATATCATTATAGCAAATATTCTACTCAGTACCACAGATTTGCTTGTCAGTTGCTTGACCTTAACCACTTGAGCATGTTACAAAGTGGCTGACAATATGCGGATCTCTGATCATAAGCCACGTGTTGAAAAGGATTCTTTGGGATTTGAACAAATGTAAGACTGGCACCCATGCCAACGTCGTCTTCTTCATTGGACACGAAACTCAGCTTGCAAAGACCTGTTGGGGCAAGCAAAAGCAAAATCGTGACGGCACCTATGTCCAGCGTCGCCTTTCTGGCACTTGTGCCTGTGGCATGTGTAAGGACTTTCAAGCGAGAGCCCCTGGACTGGCTCTTCTGTAGGTGGCACATAAAATACACCAATTTTGAGCGTGACCATTGCCAGTACTGCCTGACTGGCCTTTGTGCCGGTGACACATAAAAAGCACCCACTACACTCTCGGAGTGGTTGGCATTAGGAAGGGCATCCAGCTGTAGAAACTCTGCCAAATCAGATTGGAGCCTGGTGTAGCCATCTGGTTTCACCAGTCCTCAGTAAAATCGTCCAACCCATGCTAGCATGGAAAGCAGACGTTAAACGAAGATGATGATGATGTAACAAAAGCAAAGTTTGAAGGAAATATCAGCCATTTTTCATACTTTCAAGGGTTAAGCAAATAAGAAATAACAGTTGCTACCAAAGGACAAAAATTGTTACAGTGTTATTGAGGCAATTGTTAGCAATACTATGAGCATTCTGTAAACAATCATCATAACATCAGTAAAGTCTGTCAGCAATCAGTAAACAATCAATAAAACATCAGCAAAATATGTGTAGGCTATCACCAACATGGCAGTGAACATTATGCGAACTAATGTTAGTAAAATAGTGAGCATTCTGTAAACAATTATCACTATAAAAAGTGAACAATTTGTGAACAATCATTGGTGTAATAGTGATGTTTTTTCATGAACACTAATCACTGTATGTCAGTGAACACTCTGCAAATCATAATTAGTAAACTGTGAATATTACATAAACACAGGATATTAATTGTATTCTGTAAGCAATAGTTATTAGGAGAGTGAACAGTCTGTAAACAATAGTTATTAGATATGTGAAAAGTTAGTAAACAATAGTCATAAAAAGGTATGAACATTCTGCAAACAAACAGCACAACAGTGAACATTCTATAAACCATAAATCAGTTCAGTAATAAACGTTCTAAATATCATTTACAATCTTTCTAAAAACAAAGAACATTCTTTTCTACCGAAATTTTTGGGGAGGGAGCCAGTCAATTAGATCAACCCAGTCAATTAAATCGACCCAGTCAATTAGATCGACCCAGTCAATTAGATCGACTGGTACTTAATTTATCAACCACAAAAGGATAAATGGCAAAGTCGACCTCGGCAAAATTTGAACTCAGAATGTAAAGACAGATGAAATACCGCTATACATTTTGCACAGTGTGCTAACGTTTCTGCCAGCTCGCTGCCTAAAACAGAGAACATATTGAAAAATGAACAGATGCAGGTGTGGTCATATGACTTAGAAATTTGCTTTGCAATGCTATGGATTCAGGTTCAATCTCACTAAATGACACATTGGGCTTGTGTCTTCTACAATAGCCCTGAGCCAACCAAAGCCTTGTAAATAGATTTGGTCAACAGAAACTGTTTGGAAATTTATCATGTAAGAGTGTGTGAGTGGAGTGTAAGTATGTGCGTGTATATGTGTGTGTGTGAGTTCATGCTGGTCTCCCACCCCATAATTTGATAACCAGTGTTAGTTTGGAGAGCATGAAAAATCACAACAGGTGTGGACACTCACCCTTCATCAGTTGTCAAACAAAAGTCATCACGATTTCAATGCTTTATTCATAATATTTCTCAATTTGTTGTCATTAAAAGCAAAACAATGCTAAAGTATAAATGAGCAAACATGACAGACAGCATGGCTGCATGGTAAGAAGTTTGCTTCCCAACCATATAGTTTCAGTCCCACTATATGGTGCCTTAGATAAGTGCCTTCTACTGTAACCTCAGGCCAACCAAAACCTTGTGAGTGGATTTAATAGATGGAAACTGAAAAAAGCCTATCATATATATATATATATACATATATATATATATATATATTATATATATATGTGTATTATGTATGTATGTATGTATGTAAATGTGTATGTATGCATGTCTGTATGTGTGTATGTTTTTGTGCCCTCAACACTGCTTGACAACTGGTGTTGGTATGTTTAAGTCCCTGTAGCCTAGTAGTTTAGCAGAAGAGACTGATAGAGTAAATATCAAGCTTTAAAGTACTAGAGTTGATTCGTTTGACGTGCCCAGGCATGGCTGCAACCTAATGACTGAAGCAAGTAATATGTACTGAATATATATGTACATATATGTAGTTCCACTGTGTGGCACCTTGGGCAAGTTCCTTCTACTATAGCCTCAGGCTGACCAAAACCTTGTGAGAAGATTTGGTAGATGGAAACTGAAAGAAGCCCATCGTGTGTGTGTGTGTGTGTGTGTGTGTGTGTGTGTGTGTGTGTGTGTGTGTGTGTGTGTGTGTGTGTGTGTGTGTGTGTGTACCCAACATTGCTTGACAACCGATGTTGATGTGTTTACTTCCCTGTAACTTAGTAGTTCGGCAAAAGAGACCGATAGAATAAGTACTAGGCTTACAAAGAATAAGTCCTGAGGTTGATTTGTTCAACTAAAGGCAGTGCTCCAGCATGGTTGCAGTCAAATGACTGAAACAAATAAAAGAATAAAAGAATATATATATACATACAGGGTGAGATGGGTAAATTGTTGCTGTTTTAAATTTTTAATTTCACACATGTGCATTGTTTGTTTTTGATTTTATTGACTGCATAGTATAGTAGAGTCAGTTGGGCACCATCTGTGAGAGAAACATTACCATGATGCAATTCACTCTGCCAGAAATTTGGAAACCACATGCTGAGCTGATTGGCATTTGTGCCCAAAGTTCCAATATGAACATTTCAGAGTGTTTGGGTGTCAATCTGAGAAGACTGCAATCTGAGAATACTGCAATCTGAGAAGACTGCAATCTGAGGACATGTACCAAGAGTGATAAAAAAAATCAAACATCCAGTCAAGATCAAGGTGTTTGGAATGATAACTAGTGATGGCGATGTTATGCCTCTATTCTTCTTCCCACACTGCCTCACACTCAACATGGAGCCATACATCAAGTGCCTGGAAGAGGTAGTACTGCTCTGGGTCAAAAGGGTGGCTGCTGGAAGATCCTATGTCTGACAACAGAACTCTGCACCATGCCAACAAGCAAGAGAACTCAGTCATGGTTGTCAGACAATTTCTGTGAATACCTCACCCCTAACATCTGGCCACATAACTCCCCAGACTGCCACCCCCTTGATTATTATGCATAGGATGCAGTTAAGCAAGGGACAAATAAAACTCCTTGAAACACCAAAGATGAGCTGAAGGCAAGGATTATGGCAGCATTCACCACCTTAAACAAAGAGACCGTCCAGAAGGGTTGCAGAGGATTGCGAAGTCATCTGGAGGCCATGGTTGAAGTCAATGGCGGTTTTATTGAATAAATTTACTCTTTAGTATTTCAAGATTATTTTTATGTAATTTTGGTAAATATATCTATTAAAATGAGATGTCAGTGTTATTTTCATTTTTGTGTAATTTAAACAACAGTTTATTCATCGTACCCTGTGTGTATGTGTGTGTGTGTATATATATATATATATATAT
>NC_068985.1:53772808-53773238 GCF_001194135.2 Octopus bimaculoides | reverse complement strand
TGACACGTAAAAGCACCCACTACACTCTCTGAGTGGTTGGCGTTAGGAAGGGCATCCAGCTGTAGAAACTCTGCCAAATTAGACTGGAGCCTGGTGTTGCCATCCGGTTTCACCAGTCCTCAGACAAATCGTCCAACCCATGCTAGCATGGAAAGCGGACGTTAAACGATGATGATGATGATGATGATGATATACACAGAGATAGACTGATAGACAGACAGACAGTTACGTCATATTAAATACATTTGAATCCCATTGATCAGTCTTTTCCCTGGTTCCCTGGAAGGGTGTGTGTGTGTGTGTGTGTGTGCATGTACCATTGGAGTACAATACTGTCCTGAAACCCAATGGATCCTAACAAATCATCCATCCCATACTAGCAAGGAGGATAGATTTTAAAAGATGAATGTGATGATATATATATATATAT
>NC_068985.1:53769902-53772452 GCF_001194135.2 Octopus bimaculoides | reverse complement strand
AAGAATATTTCCCTTCATCAGTTGTCCCTGCTCCATCTACTCCGTGTTTCGAAGGCAAGGACAATACACGACTTCGTTGGAACAGTCCTTCCCGCAAAGCAAATTAAATAAAATTTGGAATTTTTGGTAGACAGAAACTGAAAGAAGCTCATTGTGTGTATATATATATATATATATATATATATATATATATATGTTTGTGTGTCTGTGTTTGTCTCCCCACCATCGCTTGACAATCGATGTTGGTGTGTTTACATTCCCATAACTTAGAGGTTCGGTAAAAGAGACTGATAGAATAAGTAGTAGGCTAGGCTTACAAAGAATAAGTCCTGGGGCCGATATGTTTGACTAAAGGCGATGCTCTAGCACGGCTGCAGTCAAATGACAAACAAATAAAAGGATAAAAGAATAAAAATCTAGAATTGAAAGGCCTCAAAGTAAACTTTGCAAAGTCTATAGTAAATTGGGAAAATGACAGGACCTTGCTACAATCAGGGAAATGGCCTTGCTTGATATGAAGTAAATGAATAGGTCAAAATTCAAGATGTTGTACCCAATGTAAGCTATAGATGCACAGGAGGTGTAGTGGAACCACAGACAGGCTAATGGAGAGAACAAAGTTTGTATGTGGAAGATTCACAGAGGCAATAAGCACTAAGGACACATCAGAAGTAAGGAATCTACTTTTTATAATTAAAAGGCTTTCTAGACATAGCTGGGGGCTCCTGTTATCTGTTATATAGGTAGTATTAATATGCTGTGATGGTGGATGTTCCAAAAGTATAATAGGCAGAGTGAAAACAAGGTGGAAAAACTTCAGTGGACTGTTACTTCTGCTAGCAACATAAGTCTTCTACCTCAGAGTGAAGGGTAGACAGTATGAAGCTTGTGTTTGAATTGCAATGCTGCATGGTGGTGAAATAAATGGCTTTCAGTACAGGAAAGAAATAAAGCAAGCATACTATACTGTATGTATAATGTTAGTGTACACAAATACTGGAGTGCATATGAACTGAGAGAAAAAACTGGGTATAAGAAGAATCGTGTTTCAAGAGAAAGAAGACTGTTAGTATGGGAATGTGCTGTACACGAAAAATGACAGTCAAATAAAAATTTTCTTTGACTGAATAAATAAGCACTTCTCCACCAACCATAAATATTGTAAAATCTTTAACGGCAATAGTGTTAAGATGAACTACAGTTGTATCAAGAACTTTGCTGCTTCCATAGCCAGAATAAACAGAAAAAAAGATTCCAGTACAGATATGGTAAAAATCTCTCTCTCTCTCTAATCATAACAATTTAATATCTGACTTCCTGCTGATTTATATTCTCTTATATTAGTTTACTGAGCTTATATAGTTACTTAGTTAATTATATTTGCAAGCTTATTGAAAATCACTTTTAAAAAATTCTCACTGTATGGATACACCTTCAAATACTTAGAAGTATGCTATCACCTCACTATCCATTTATATATATGACTGGAGTTTACAGAATGATAAAACAATTATAAAATCAATTGGTCTATTGCAGAACACATGTTGGTGACAATGATGGCTCCAGGAGGTATTCTCTTTGTCTCTCACCACAGGACAAGCAAAATTAATGAAATCTTGCAGACGCTTCCAACCATTTTTCTAGAAGAATTTTCAAATACAAAGAGACTAAAATTATTTATATTCCACTTAAAGAATTCGTCATTTTCTAAGACTAAAACTTCCTTGCTTTCATGTGTCTTACACATGTGGTACTGAATACATGAAAATATATTTTCTTTTTTGCATGTGAAGTGGTAGATATATTTTCTACATGAAATAATTAAATAGATGAATGTGAGAGGTTTTTTTTCCAACAGTTATTAGGCAAGCAATCAAATCTTAATGAATAGTCTTATATAATAGTGTTCTTTTGTTTTGTTTCTTTTTGCTTATATATTGTCATGCTGTTTTCCTATGTCAATTGCTTGAATAACTGGGAACATGAAAGTCAATAACAATTCAAGAAGCTTGAAATTTTTACAAAAAGAGGAAAATATATGCTACTTTATGTACTGAGTATTTTGTTCTTCATTTGAAAACAAATATTCACCAACCCATACAATATATACATGCATGTGTGGCACTCCATCAGTTACAAAGACGAGGGCTCCCATTGATCCAATCAACAGAACAACATACTTGTGTAATTAATGCACAAGTGGCTAAGCACTCCACAGACCCTTAATGTAGTTCTCAGGGAGGTTCAGTGTGACACAGAATGTGATGAGGCTGGCCCTTTGAAATACAGGTACTACTCATTTTTGCTGCTGACTTGACTGGAGAAACTTGAAATAAAGTGTCTTGCTCAAGGACACAACACACTGCCAGGTATTGAACTCACAACCTTACAATTGTGAACCAAATACCCCTAACTACTAAGCCATATACGTGTATGTGTGTATGTGTGTGTGTATATATATAGAGAGAGAGAAAGAGAGAGAGAAAAAGAGAGAGATGTGTATATACATACATATATATATATATATATATATATATATATATATATATA
>NC_068985.1:53762646-53767643 GCF_001194135.2 Octopus bimaculoides | reverse complement strand
TGTGTGTGTGTGTGTGTGTGTGTGTGTGTGTGTGTGTGTGTGTATTTTTCTCTCTCCTCATTGTTTCTATAGAAGAGCATATGCTTGAAACATTAAAGACTACTTCCAATTTTTCTGTCCTGGTGCAGTTCTCTCTATCTCCCTGCAGCTGTCATATCCTTACTTTCTGCTAGACTAAAAAGTAGAAGGACCAATAAAGTGTCAGTACTATCAAGATACTTAAAATATCAACCAATGCATTATACATGCTATCAAATCAGTAGTGAGTGACAACTGTGGTTTTTTTCATGTTATGGCAACTTTCAGCAACCACCTAAAGACACTTTTCCAATCTCCTCACATCATTGATTGTTATCTTAGGATTCAACCACTTGACATACCATTTTCACTGTCATTCCAGCTATAAAATTCTTCAAGTTGATTAGTAGAGAGAGAGACAGCACAATATACACCTGATGTCTTGTACATAATCTGTGAATAGTTTCCATGCAGAGAAAATGTTTTTTTATAGATAAATATTAAGGTTTAATCTGGTTGAAATAATGTGTTAGGAAAGAAAATTTTTTAAATAGAACAGAGTAACTAAGAAAAGAATAATTGTTCTAACTAAAATATAATACATTAAAATCCAGAACATACCCATTCCATGATAATAACCTGAAAATGCTCTGATGTCTACTGGTGAGGGGAATGAAATAAAATAAATAAATATAAAAATGAATAAGTAAAAAAAAAAAAATTCAAATCAGTACAGTGGAAAAAAGAAATCTTGGATAATTAATTAGTTAGTTAATTATATTAATTAAATTTTGAAATTTTGAAACAAGAAAAATAACTGAAGAAAATTAAAATATATCAAATAGAAATTTAAGAGTAAGAGCAATGATTAGGTTAAGAAAAACATTTACATATAAGCATAAAACGTTCAACTTCATGTACTCTCTCTCTCTCTCTTTCTCATCTTGTCAATGTCTAGGATTTATGTGTAACACATTTACAATATTATCTAAGTGTCATGAATGTAGTTGACATTTACAGTTCATGTATTATCAGTCACATGAACATACAATATGTCTATGTCAGTAAATATTTATATCTCTTGTCCTTTATGGACAGTATGTGTTTCTGATTTAGTTGACATTTACAAGTAACTTTTACAGTTCCTGACAATTTAGTCAATAATTTTTGTGCCACATTACTCAATATTTACTGTTGATGTCAATTTTGTCAACATGCAGTGCTTATATCATAAATGTCAATATTTACTGTTTGTCAATTCAATCAGTAAGCACTATTTATATTACAGTTTTCAGCTTGTTTCAGTTTTGTCAACTTAACATATCTGCATCACATTAGTTAATATTTGTGGTAGATGTCAATTTAATCAACATTCAGTGTCTATATCCCATTAGTAAATGTTTTTAGTTAATGTCAATTTCGTCACTGTCTGTATTAGACCACTCAACATACAGTACCTGCAGTAAACTAATATTTATAGACTATACCAATTTAGGGTAGATTAATCTGTTAAAATTAAGTTGATTTTGTAAATATTCAGTATTTATATCGAACTTAATTTTGTCAACATTTGCCATACAGACCAATTCGGTGAATATTTAGAGGGCAAGTTAATTCAGCACTGTCATATCAATTTAGTCAGTATTCAGAATTTGTAATCAAATTCATTCAACATCTACAGGGTATCAATACAGTCAATGTCTACAAGCTGTGTCAATGCAGTCAACATCGTACAGGCTATGTCAGTACAGTCACCACTTACAGACTACATCAATATAGTTGAAATCAACATCTACAAATTATATCAATACAGTCATCAACAGATTATGTCAATGCAGTCAAAATCTAGACAACATCTACAAACTATATCAATTTAGTTGATATGAATTTAATGAACATTTATAGGCCATGTTAATCTATTTAGCATGTAATAACCTCATTGATTTAAGTGACATCTACAATTCAGACCAATTTAGTCCACATTTTTAGTCTCAGTCAGTTAAGTCAACATCAACAACTTAAGTTTTGGTTTCTGAAAATATATCAAAACCACTGTCAATAAGAATGTTTCTAATGACAAAGTGTAAGAATAAGACCTGGAATAGAAACTTTTACAAGATTATTTTTAATTAAAAAGAAACTAGAAGATTTACAACAGCAATCCCAAAATAGCTAAAAGAGATTTTCATCAAGATCAGGGAGGATGGATAACAGATAATTGCCATCAGAAAGATAATCAAATAAATACATAAAAAAATATCTTTTAGACAAGATATAAATAATTTTCTCTTTTACTCTTTAAAGGTAATAACATCTTACCTGACATGATTAGTGACAATTAACCTGGTTAGTTATGGAAGATGAAGGGAATTGAAAAAGAAATATTTTTCAAAGATAAAAGCTGATAATCCCATAGCAAATCATTAATCTTTAGGGGATGTTTTAGAGGTAGCAAATAATTAAAAATATTGTGGGAACATAGGCGATGAAAGACGAGTCAGGGAGGTCTAATTAGCAATGGTGTTGAAATGATGGGAAAATATCAAACAAAAGATACAAAGCACGTTCTGTGATAAACAAGTCAGATTTTGATGGATTAAATTGAATTCTTTTGATTAAATAGGATTTTTAGTATGTTTTTTTTTTTCATTTACATTAGACATGGTTTATTTTTAAATGTACAGTGTTTAAATTAGGATTAAGAAACAAAGAAAAACTAAATCTAAGGAGAATGATACAATGTGAGACAAGTAACACCAATAAGCATCTGTACAATCTTATGAGGAGTTAATAATAGCTGCAAGGGTTATTAATAGTGTTGTTGTTGTATAATCTGTTCCCACTCCCACCCCCACCTAACCCCCATCTCATCCCAACATTCCAATGCTCTGCCAGACATTGAGGAAGATAAATAAGCCAAGACAATTTATTGATAATCCTGGTTACAGAGACACCCTTATCATAAACATACTGTCTAGGAGTGTAGCAATACACAGTTTATTGAAGCACCTATACTTCATTCAGTATGTTAGCAACTACATGATGTTGACAGTGTGTGTGTGTGTATGTGTGTGTGTGTGTGTGTGTGTGTGTGTATGAGTGAGTGGACAAATGAAAGAAAGGGCACTCAACACATTTATTGGGAGTTATATGTATTATTCAAAACACTTTGATTCGGATTCCATGCTACTTCAAGTTTTGCAGGCCCCTAACAGAGCCTGTCTCATTAGGCTCATGGAATATCCAAGTCAATAATATATATATATATATATATATATATATATATATATAAGTATATATATGTATATATTTACACTGGTATTTAGCATTAGATCTTGGTACAAAATTTTTTCCCTTCATAGTTTTAGTTATACTTAATGTATAAGTCACATCTCAGTTAAAAATCAAGTATAAAACAGTGCCATCTGTGTATCATATTCAATGTATATACTCTGCTGATAGGCTAGTTACTGTGGTATAGCTCTCATGGACATGCAGTGTTATGGATACAATAGATATCAAAGTGAGGTAAAAATTCATCTGAGGTTTAGCAAACAAAAATGCCAAATCCATCTCAACCTTATTGAGCCTATTCAATAGCACATATTCACTTTTTAAGACAGCACATCCATAAATGGTAAATATAAGCAACCAAGTATTAGTTATTTTTGTGTCTGTCTTTCCTTGCTGTTATGGGTTGGATTGGAACTTTTTGAAGCAATATTTTACAACCAGCTGAACTTCTTGACACCATTTTTTGTTAAAGTATAATTAAATTATACATGTGGTTTTGGGCTCACTCCCAGTGTGTGATTCCTTGGGTAAGTATCTTCTGTTATGGTTCCAGGCTTCCAGCCAATCACAGATTTGTGAGTGGATGTGGTAGATGGAAATTGAAAGAAACCTCTCAGCTCTGTGTGCGTGTGTGCGTGTGTGTGTGTGTGTGTGTGTGTGTGTGTGTGTGTGTGTGTGTGTGTGTGTGTGTGTGTGTGTGTGTGTGTGTGTGTGTGTGTGTGTGTGTGTGTGTGTGTGTGTGTGTGTTTGTGAGTGTGTGTGCATTTGGGTTTCCATGTCTGAAGATTGCACACTTATTGTAAACAAATGGTGCCATCATACAAGGTAATTTTTGCAAATTAAGGCTGCAATCATCCATAGAAACATGTCCAGGTGTTGTCTCGTTCATGTATGGAGTTCTGGAGCAGGTGGGAAATTATAACCTTGCTTGGAAAAAGGTGAAGGTTGGTGACAGAAAAGGCATCTGGTCATAGAAAAAAAACTGCTTCAACAAATCTCACCTGACCCACGAAATTATGGAAAGGTGGACATTAAAACAAAGACAATGATGATGATGATAGAGGTGGTATTGGTATGCAAAGGTGCCAAAATACAGTTTGTCCTGAATACCAGTATTCCTGGGACTAGTGCTGTTTGTAGGAAATGAGATAGATATATTATTTGCTGTATAAAACTGATAATCTGAGATAGTTGATAACTCTCATCTGCAACATCTCTGCATCCTGTCAGAAACTTAAAAAAAAAACAAACAAACACTGGTATTACCAGACGAACCACAACTGAAAACTGCCTGAAGGAAGATTAACTAGTATGTCTTTATCATGAATAAGTAAATGCAAAGACAGTATTAACAACTGCAGTTGGAAGCAAGGTTGGGTGTGTGAAACATAGCAGCTGTAGAAGTTTTATTCAACAAAGTGGTTGAAATACGGAATATAATATGTGAAATGGTTTGTCTACACCATGGAATGATAAGTGGTAGGGTTGTATACCTACTATTTAGCATAAAGCAATTACAGGAGAGGAATATTAAGTGATATATATACATATATATATATGTATATGTATATATATGTATATGTATGTATATATATGTACATATATGTATGTATCAATATAAATAAGCATGTGATTTAAACACACACACACACACATATATATATATATATATATATATATATATA
>NC_068985.1:53748769-53762467 GCF_001194135.2 Octopus bimaculoides | reverse complement strand
ATATATATATATATATATATATATATATATATATATATATATATTCACAAAATATATGTAAACATCTGATATAGGTAAAAATCTACTAGGTATACTATGCATCATCTATGAACTAAGGGGATATATGTGTGTGTGGTAGTGAAGACTTACCACAGTTAATTTCATCACTGAAATCATCACACTGTACAACTTCATCACATCTGTACTCAATATCTATACAGACGCCATCTTTGATACACTGAAACTGTGGTTTGTTTAGTGTACATACTTTATCTTAAAGAAGGAAGATATGAATGTAAATACACATTATATACTTATTTGCACACATATACAGAGATACACACAAACATAGGCATACATTCTTACACAAATACATATTGATAAACAATCCCAAAATTTGTAGGTCAAGAGTACATTTACAAAATAGCCCCCCATATTTTACAGGTACTTCTATTAATGACTGTGTAGGTGTGCAGTCTGGTGGTTTGGGTGTTGCACTTACAATCATAAGGTTGTGGTTTCAATTGGTCCATATTCTTTAGCAAAAACATTTCATTTCATGTTGCTTCAGTCCATCCAGCTGTAAATAAATTCCAGCAATACCTGGAACAGTCTGGTGTCCCATATCCAAGGGGAAGGCAAAGGCCGATACAGCTAGGCACCAGTGATGTTGCAACACCACACTTTCATAGGCTATGTGTACAGACCCCTCTTGTCACTGGAAATGCAGTGACCAGAAATTAGTCCTTGGAAAGTTTCATGAAATTTCAGTTATAATTTTTTTTTACTCTGTCAAATGTAATGCTTATTTATTCAGATTGTTTTGAATTAATCATGCATAATCTCACGGCTTTGAGATTTCATTGATGTGATTGTTTCATTGTTAGAATGACATTGCAGGGTAGGTGGCAAAGGCTAGCGCTGGCCAGTTTGAACATAAAAACAATTAAAACATTTTGGTTGGATATAGCCAGTTTAAATATTAAAGGGGTAAGTATTAAATTGTTATTCTATAGGTTCCAGACATGAGATGTTGAGGAAGGAATTGTTAGGATTAGATAGTATTCGCTATACCTCTTTTATCTACCAAGATTTTCAAGCATTTTTGCACCTGGTGCAGACTTGGCTGTGTGGTTTAGAAGCACACTTTGCAACCACATGGATTTGATTTCAATCCTAATGTACTGCACCTTGAGCAAATGTCTTCTATTAAAACCCTGAGATGACAAATGCTTTGTAAGTGAATACAGTGGACAGAAACTGTGTGGAAACCTAGTGTGTGTGTGTGTATGTGTGTGTGTGTGTGTGTGTGTGTGTGTGTGTGTGTGTGTGTGTGACTGTGTCCCCCCCACCCCCCACACACACTGCTTAACAATTGGGGTTGTTTTGTTTACAGTCCCATAGCCTAGCAGTTTAACAAAAGAGACCAATAGAACACGTAAGAAATTTTTTAAAATAAATAAATACTAGGGTAGATTTGTTTGAAAAAAAATACTTCAAGGCAGTGTTTCAGCAAGGTCACAGTAGGAAAGGACACAACAGGCATTCTGACTGCATCCACATGCCAGAGTTCATCCCTAACTCTTTGAGCAGGGCCTTAGGCTCAGTTCAGACAGCTATGTGAAGTTGCTGCAGACTGTAGGCAAACCCTGGCTGGAGAAGGTTACTGTTGGAAGGCCATATGTGTGTGGCAGCAGGATTTGGCTCCTTCCCATACCTCCAGAAAGTGCCATAAGTGGTTGTCAGAGAATTTCTATGACTTCGCCAGCCCCAATATCTAGCCTCCTAATTTCCCCGATCATAATCATATAGATTACAATGTGTGGGGTGGTGTTGAGAAAGATACCAACCTCTCTGTCAGCAATACCAAAACCGAGCTAGTGGCCAAGATCAAAGAGGTGTTCAAAGATCGTCGCAGGTACACAGTGAGGAATGCATGTACCAGATTCCGGAGCCATCTTGAGGCCATGGCGGAAGCTGAAGGCAACTACTTTAAGTAAATTGTTATCTCCTAGCCATAATTTAATAGATGTTTTTTAAATTTTTTTAAATGCTTTTATTTTTGGATGGGATATTGCATTTTCCTCTTATGAAATCTGCCAAATTTGATCCAAACACCTTGTATATTCATTCACAACCATGGGCATGGCTGGGGAAGATTCATTGAACTAAAATAACATTTCAAGGCAGCGCCTTAGCATGGCCACAATCCAATGATTGAAACAAGTAGAAGATGAAAAACAATTGTATAAATCTCCTAGTCCTCATTAGATTATTCAGACACTGCCATCTGTTATAATCTTTATCATCACTTTAGTGTCATTTGCTCAGTTACTGAATGCAGCTGAGTGCGTACATTCATCTATATTCAACAACAACAAGAACAGAAGGGAACCAAGAACAAGGCCTTGTGTGACTCTATTCACCACAATTATATAAACTGTAGGAGGAAGTAAAATTACATAGTACTCTCTGCAAGCATCCTCTGCATTACAAAATGTTGCATTCTTGAAAATCTTACCATAATGTAGAATTCTGTGACGCAAAACATATTTTGCCACTGATTCCATATTCAATGGGAACTAGATTTCACATCATGGAATTCCAAGTTATGGTACTTAATGTTACTGCAAGAATTTCTGGAATACAATGCTTCCATAAGGCAGAAGGATGCCTGTACTTTTCATCCAGTTAAATTTGCACCAAATTTGCACAGTTTTTGTATTTATTTTATTCATTGTAGTGAGTGTGTGTGTGTGTGTGTGTGTGTGTGTGTGTGTGTGTGTGTGTGCATAATGTATGAGTGTATTTGTTACATTCATAGCAATGTGTTTGTGTGATGTGTAGGAGTTTGTGTGTACATTTGGCTCATTCATTGAACATGTGTGTTTTGTGTGACGTGGGAGTGTACACAGAGCAAGTGTGACATGTGCATGCATTTATTTCACACAATGTGTGTGTGATTGTGTGATATACTAGTATACATAATATAATGTATATGATGTGTGCTGTATGAATATGTGCAATATGTGTACGTGATGTGTGATGTATGACTATATGCAATATCTGTATGTGATGGGTGAGTGTATTTGCCTCATTCATTGCAATGTGTGTGTTTGTGTGTATTTGTTTCATTCATTGTAATGTGTGTGTGAAGCATGAATGTATTTTTCTGAATAGCCTTTGCAAGAGTATGTGGGTGTATATTTTGAAGACATGACTAAAGTAATTCTAAATACATTTTGTCAGAATTTTCTTCCTAAAATAAATAACCTAATGCTATTTCCTATATTGAAATCTAATCATATTTCCTTTATTTCATTATTATTATTTTCCTTGTAGAAAGCAAACATAAAACAGAATTCACAGTGAGGAAAGTTATTTTCTTTGTTGTCCTATCAATATATTTACAACTC
This sequence comes from Octopus bimaculoides, assembly GCF_001194135.2. Classification (NCBI taxonomy): domain Eukaryota; kingdom Metazoa; phylum Mollusca; class Cephalopoda; order Octopoda; family Octopodidae; genus Octopus; species Octopus bimaculoides. Next base: position 53,759,051 of record NC_068985.1, on the reverse strand, counting down.
TACAGCAAACTGTCTGACAATACACTATTTGTCAGCTTTTTAAAAGTTTGTAGGCGTCTCAGTCCTAACAACTATGTACATTTCATACTTCACATACCTTTGTTTTGATTCTGTCATTGATGGGGAAACACTTCAAGATTCAACGGAGAAACCATCACCTAATATTTGACTTATTCAATCAGGGAATTGTTAAAGGACCCAACTGTAGATTTCTTCCATTTTCTTATCTCAGTTGTAAAGGCTTTAGATTTAATTTCTTTAATTTTAACAAACAATTGTTTAAACAGTAAATACGTCAACTTTATATTTAAGTGGTATTTTGGGAGATAAAAGGCCCAACTGAATAAATTAATAGTTGGTAATATGTAAATATACGAAGACATAAATTAGGAATATGAGAATGCTATTCTTTCTTTCTTTCCATCTCTCTATCTAGCTACCTGTCTACTTTAGTGTCATCTTTATATTTTACACAACTATTGTTTTTGTGTAACATCTAAACGTTTTTAAGAAAAGTTAATTTAAGTATATTAGGCTGATTTACCAATTATATAATAATTCTAATTTTGCCACGAACAAGGCCAACAATTTTGAGAAGAGAGGTAGTCAATTACATCAATCCCAGTATTTGACTGGTACTTATTTTATTCATCCCAAAATGATAAAAGGCAAAATTAATCTTGGCAGTATTTAAACTCTGAATCTAAGGAGCTGGAAGAAATGCCACTCAGCTTTTTTCCAGTGCTATAATGATTCTGCTAGTTCACCACCTGAGCCAGTTATGTAATAATACTTTTTACTGTAGGCACCAGGCCTGAAATTTTGGTGGGAAGGGGCTAGTCGATTACATTGACCCTGGTGCTTGACAGGCACTTATTTATTGACCCCTCACAGGAATTTGAACTGAGAACATAAAGCCATAAGAAATGCCACTAAGCATTTTGTCCAGTGTCCAATCAATTTGGACAGCTCACTGCTTTACTAGTTATGTAATAATAATAATAATGATAATAATCTTTATTATTATATTTTCACAAAATATTCAGTAAAAAATTAGATATTCAGTAAAGTGAATGCTAGCATTCTTGATGTCACAAATCAAGAAATTTTAATTAAATTATATTCTTAGTGATGTGATGAACTATTATCTAAATAACTAATTTTGATTAAAAGAGGTAGAGAAAACAACTCACACTTGTAAAATTGGATAAAATAATATTAATCATTAAGCCAATATTATCCTCTCTTAATTGGTGTTGATGTTTGTTGTATTAAACAGGTTCACCTATCCTTTTAATTGTTGATGTTCGCTATATTAAATATCTTCACTACTACTGTAAATTATTGATGTCCACAATGTCATATATACTCACCTCTATTGTTAATTGTCGATGTTCACTATATTAAATATATCACCTCATTTGTTGATTATTGATGTTCATTATATTAAATATGTTCACCTCTGCTGCAAATGCTCACTGTATTAAACATGTTTACCTCTATTGTTGATGTCCACTATGTTACATATGTTCCTATCTACAGTTTATTGTTATGTTCACTGTATTAAATATGCTGCCCTCTTTTTAGCTATTGACATTCTATATTGAACATTCCAGTTCTTTAACTTGTAGCTATTGATGTGACCTGTATTAAGCATGTTCACTTCAACTGTTGATTTGTTGATGCTTTGCTATAGTAAATATGTCACTTCTACTGTTAATTGCTGGCATTCACAATATTAAATATGTTCACCTCTAACAGTTGATCTTATATCAAACTGACGATTCTACATTAAAAGCTTCAACACTTTCACTGTTAATTATTGATGTTCACTATATTAAATATGTTCAACTTTACTGCTGATATTACTGTTGATATTCATTGTATCAAATATGTTTCCTGTACAGAACGCTTGCCTCTACTGAAAAGCATTAGTTTTTATTGAATTATACCAAATTTATTTGAGAGATGATAAACTTCTGAGAAATCAGGTTCACAACTTGGGTTTCAATTTTCAAATGTAAATTTGTTATTCTATTTTTGGGAATGGCATAAATGCCACACAATCATATTTCTTGTATCCTATGTACTTGAAGCCTGATGCTTGAGTGAAAAAATATTTATTATTTCACATTGAATTTAAACTGATATATACAGAAAAATATGAACAGATTTTTAAATAAGTGAATACTTACGGAAAATCGATCTTTCAGATGCATTCATTGAATGATTATATGGGGGAAGGGTCTTCACAGGAGAGATTTTAGGAGTCTGTCTTGTTGGAGAAATTGTTGGGTGGTAACTGTTTTGAGTTGATGCAGAAACAGTAGGTGTGATTGTATTTGTATGTATAGAAGTAGTTTGGTACAAATTCTTGCTGTGTTGAATTCCATTCATAGGTGTTGATGACTGTATGCTGTAATTTGATGGGAATGTTGTTACTTTGGTTCCAGAATAACTGGTGTTCAAATGAGATGGTGCTAATACTTTGGAACTTGATGCTGGAAAATAAAAGCAACAAAGAATATATCCCAGTTTTAAATTTTGGTTACGAAGAAGAAATTATGATACAAGACATTATCATCCTCTTTTAAGCGCTTTCATGTTCAGTCTACAATATCCACATGATTAGACCTATCTACTAGAGATACCTACAATTCACACACACACACACACACACATTTTCATCATCATCATTTTAATGCTGACATGGGTTGGACAGTATGACCAGATCCAAGGACTGCATCATACCCTTGTATCTGCTTTGGCATAATTTCTACAGCTGAGTGCTTTTCTTAATACCAACCATTTTATAGCATATATACACACGCTCATGGTTCATGGCTTAGTGGTTAGAACGTCAGGCACACAATCATGAGGTAGTGAGTCTGATTCCCAGCCAAGGCAGTGTGTTGAGTTATTAAGCAAGATACTTTATTTCACGTTGCTCCAGTTCACTCAGCTGTAGAAATGAGATGTGATGCCACTGGTGCCAAGTTGTATCAACATTTGCCTTTCTCTTGGATAATGTCAGGGGCATAGAGAAGGGAGGCTGGTATGCATGGGTGACTGCTAATCTTCGATAAACAACCTTGCCTGAACTTGTGCCTCAGAGGGTAACTTTCTAGGTGCAATCCCATGGTCATTCATGACCAAAGGGGGTCGTTATTCTTTATAAACACACACAAATACTGATACATACATTAATATACACACATACATACACATGCATGCACACACAGATACAGATGTATATAATTATATACACACACATACTAGCTACAGTTTGCCAGACTTAGAATAAGATCTATTCCTACTTCACTGTTTTGTGAAGGTCTTCTGCAGTAAAAAAAAAAATAATTGCTTAAACAATCTTTAAAAAATTTTTAATTTGTAGTAAAATATCCTATCGATGCTGGAATACAAAACAGATGTAAAATATTGAAAGAGAGCAAGAGAGAGTAGGGAAGGTGTGAGGGTGGAAAGCAGGAGGAAAGAGAGGGAGTGAGAGAAAGCAGAGTAGAGTCTAAGGAATGTATTATAACTAATTGGGTCACTGGGTCAGCAATGAAAATGATCTCTATGTCGTAATGGATTTAAGGCTACAAATCTGTTGAAATCCATCCCTCTGTAATCTTTAAATCCATGGTAGGACTTGAACTCAGCATTGCAGGTTTAACAAAACCATACATCAACAATAAAGACCTGCCAACTTAAAAGAGTGAACTATGACCTGCAGTTATATATGGAACTTACAATCTGGGTCATTGTCTGGTGATGTGCTTAAGAAATTACATGATCTTCAGTTCACTTTGTGACACATTGGGTCTTCTTCCATAAACTTCAGGAGTGAAATTTGTGAGAGAAATGTTTGGAATTCCACTGAAGGCATAACTGTTCCTATTCTTGTGCATTAACCCTTTTAACATTTAAACCAGCCATATCTGACCCACATATGCTACTTGGTTTATGTTCTAACCAGACTATCACACCAAACCTTCAATGCCCTTCTAAAAATATACTATCACATCATCAAAATATCAAAGCTATGAGATAATGCATGATTAATTAAGAGCAACATGAATGAAAGAGCATTATATATGATAGAATAATCTGAATGTTAAAGAGTTAAACCTAGAAAATCCCATGGTTTAATACTACCATCTGGACATTATGTACACTTAGTAGAAGCCACTCTGTAGCAAGCATTGAGGCCTAGGCTCAGATGATTACTTCTGGCTTATGACTCCTAAAGCTCATCACAGACTCAAGTCATTCAGTTGAGAAAGTAATGCTCATCCATGATACTTTACTGGATCATCATAAGTGGTGGGAGAAGATATCCTCAAATAGGGAACCTGGCCTGACTGCTTGTCACAGAGTGGGCTTTACTAAAGTCACCTTGGGTATCAAATATCAATGTTAAACTGGGCAGTGAATTAAGTATACAGCCCAAATAGGCCAGGACGGGATTTGAAATCAAAACACAAAGAAATAGAACAAATACAAAAAAGCATCTAGTCCCAAAGTCATACAGTTTCATCAATCCACCATCTTAGACCAGTATTTTTTTTATCCACTCTAAAAGATGAAAGACAAAGCTGACTTCAGTGAAACTTGAGCTTAGGGTGCAGGGACTCAGAACAGATTACTAACCACAAGACATTCTATCAAATGACCTAACAACTCTACCAAGTCACTGCCAATAATAATAATAGTAATGACCTCCTCTGTTATAGGTATAAGGCCTGAAATTTTGGTGACAGAGGCAAGTCAATAACATCAATTTCACTGCTCAGTTAGTTGGTACTTATTTTATCAAGGCCAAAAGGATTAAAGGTATTGTCGACCTCATGGAATTTGAATTCAGAATGTGAAGACCAATGAAATGCCACTAAACATTTCTATCCAACATCTTAAATCTGCCAACTTGCCACTCAATAATAATAATGATAATAATTTCAGGGGAGTGGGTAAGTCGACCCCAGTACTCAACTGGTATTTATTTCATCAACTCCGTACGGTGAAAGGCAAAGTTGACCTCGGTAGAATTTGAACACAGAGCATGAAGACAGACGAAATGTCACTAAGCATTTTGCCCAGCATGCTAACAATTCTATGATAGGCACAAGGCCTGAAATTTGAGGGGAGGGTGGTAGTCGATCACATTGACCCCAGTACTGGTACTTAATTTATCAACCCCAAAAAGATGAAAGGCAAAGTCAACCATGGAGGAATTTGAACCCAGAATGTAAAGATGGATAAAATACCACTAAGCATTTCACCTGGCATGCTAATGATTCTGTCAGCTCATCACCTTTCATAACCTCAATAATAATAACAACAGAGATGGAAACAAGAATGGCAAGACAACAACAACAACAAAACAAAACACAACAGATTTTTCATTGACTAAAAAAAATGTTTAGTGGAACAAGAGTAGATAGGTGAGGTGTAGGACTTACTTAAATCATAGACTGGGATGAAGACAATAATGAACAAGACAATGAGAGCTGCACAAATAAGTATCCAGCGACGTCGATTTTTCCTTGTTTTGGTCTTTGTAGTTGGCATGTTTTCCTAAAAAATACAAGAGAAATTAATAATAATAATAATAATAATAATAATAATAATAATAATAATGATTTCTTTTAATGGCCACGAGGGCCCAAGACATGAAGGACAATATCGAAGAATGAGTTACAGCACACAAAAAAACACAGCAAAACAAAAATTACAAAAACAGGTGAGGTTAACATCGATCAAGGAGAGAAACTACAATATTAAAGGATATAACAGAGGATATATAATGGAAAGTAGAGAAATAAATAATAAATAAATAAATAGTATCTCCAATAGCAGGGCAGTCCACTTAGGATAATCCAGGGTAAACCCCACACAAAAATCCCGGATTATTCTGCCATCCCCAAAGTATGGGAAAGTGTCTTCTTCCAGTTTCGTTCCTCCTGTTTAGAAAAGCATATTCAGAGTAGATCCATTCAGTCTCACCAATAGTGATAATAATAATACTTTTTTCATTTTGGCACAAGGCCAGCAATATTAAGAAGAAGGGTTTAGTTGATTACATTGGCCCCCAGTATTTGACTGGTACTTTATTTTATCAATCCTGAAAGAGTAAAAGCAAAGTTGACTTTGACAGGATTTGATCTCAGAACAAGAAAAAGTTAGAACAAATGCCTCTTAGCAATTTCTCTAATATGTTAATGATTCTGCCAATAATAATAATAATAATAATCCTTTCTACTATAGGCACAGGGACTGAAATTCGGGGGGAGGGGTTAAGTCAATTACATTGACACCAGTGTGAAACTGGTACTTCTTTCATCAACTCTGAAAGGATGAAAGGCAAAGTCAATCTCGGTGGAATTTGAACTCAGAATGTAAGGGCGGACGAAATACCACTAAACATTTCACCTGGTATGCTAGCTATTCTGCCAGCTGGTTGCCTTATAATGATAATAATAACAATCACAACAATAATTTTTTTTTCTACTATAAGCAGAGTGCCTGAATTTCTGGGGAAATGGACTACATTGACCCCAGTGTTCAACTGGTACTATTTTATTGACCCTGAAAGGATGAAGGGTAAAGTCGACTTCGGTAGCATTTGAACTCAGAATGTAATGAGTTGGAAGAAATACTGCTAAGCATTTCATCTGACATGCTAATGATTCTACCAGCTGCAAATATTATAAGGATTTGATGTGGGAAATAGGCAATGAAGAGAGTGGATGTGATACCAGTAGTAATCGGCACACTTGGAAGTATCAGCACTCAACTATCAACATGGCTCAAAAGAACTGGTACAAACGTAAAGATGGAACACCTACAAAAACCAGCATTGCTTGGTTCTCTGCAGAATTCTTTAAGCATGATCAGTAAACAAGTGTCGTCTTAGTCTGCTGGCTGAGGGCAGCTGACACTTTCTATCACACCCAGCAAAATAAGCTGAGAGTTTTCATCAAATAATAATAATAATAATAATAATAATAATAATAATAATAATAGTAATAGTAAATGCCTTGATGCAGTACCAGGCACTGGTTCTCATGACTTTTGATCTTAACTGATTGGAAATGTTATGTACATTGTTTTGTCTTGGTATAAAAGATGGGCTACAGCAAATATTCTGTTCAATACCACAGATTTGCTTGTCAGTTGTTTGACCTTATCCAGTTGAGCATGTCCCTTAGTGGCTGGCAATATGTGCATATCTGATCACAAGCAGAAGTAGGAGAAGAATATTATAGCCATATATTGAGATGAATTCTTAGGAGTTTGTATAATTCACCTCTGGAAACATGCATGTTTCATTCATCATCCTTAAACAACTCTTATTCAAGGACCTTTTGAGTGGGATGGGTTACTCGCCCTGAAGAAAATTCTAACTGGTCCCCACCTGCGAGGTCATGCGCTGTTTATCTTGATATGAGATCACCATGTCGCGCACATATGGTTGTGATGCATGTGCCTGGTGTACCCTTATCAGACGGGTAGTCATGATGAGTATACTGAGCTTCGTATGTTTTACGACAGTGTCACTTTGATGGCATATACTTCTCTCTCACTCAATAATAATAATAATGGTTTCAAATTTTGCCACAAGGGTAGACATTTTGGGGGAGCGGATGAGTCGATTGCATCGACTCCAGTGCGTAAGTGGTACTTGATTTATCGACCCCGAAATGATGAGAGGCAAGGTCCACCGCGGCGGCATTTGAACTCAGAACGCGAAAACATGAAATACTGCTAAGCATTTTGCTCGGCGTGCTAACGATTCTGCCAGCTCGCTGCCATAATAAACAACAACAACAATAATAATAATAATAATAATAATAATAATAATAATAATAGTAATAATAATAATAGGTCGGATATAGTTGTCAGAGTTCACCAAGAAAAAAAATGCTTTTTAATCGATGTATCAATACCAACAGATGACAATGTTTCTCTAAAAGAAACGGAGAAATTTTCAAAATACAAAGACCTGGAAATAGAGGTAACTCGAATGTGGAGCCTAAATGCAAAAATAATTCCTATCATAGTAGGCGCATTAGGTATAATATAAAAAAAAACACAAATGCATAACAAAAACACCAAGACTAACAAGTATATGCAACATACAGAAAATCGCACTACAAGCATTGCAGACATCCAACGTAAAACACTTTCAATACAGTGAAAATAAGAGCAAAACAAACTACAGCACATGTCCGTCATATAATAATAATAATATTAATAATGGCAATAAAGATGATGACGATAATGATTTTTGTCTGCAATTTGAACACTGAAATATAACATGAAGCATCAAACATTTCGTTAGTATACTCAAATATTCCTAAATATATTAAAAACACACACACACACAGTGTGTGTGTGTACATGTATGTATAAATGCACTGAAATACACCACATTACGGAAACACTGGTTACGGAATTCTGCACTTAATGAGAATTATATTTTATGACCACTAATTTCAGGATACAGCTTGTAATTTCAACATAATTCCTGAAATTTGGGATAAATTTCAACAATTTAAAAAAAAATTAAAAGCATGATATCATCATGATTATATAATTTGATGTGATACTTTAACCTCTCTTATTTCCTGTCTCCCTTCTTTGTACATGTTTGTTTACAGGTTACAATTTACTTCTTAAAATTTATTTATTTCTAGTGCACTAAACATTCTTTCCAAAAGTTGTTCACTCTCTCCTCTTACCCAGTACCTTTTTTCATTGTTCTCAGCATTCGTGCCGACACCGCTCTGTACCCTCAATCACCCATCTCGTTTGCACCAGATCCACTCAACAAACGTGGACCTGGCTAACTTGAGTAGTACAGAATTTCCTCAAATATCCTACATCTCACATCTTTCAACATCAAGCCTTCACCTTTCTCTTTTATTCATTTAGTTTCTTTAGGTTTGAAATAACAGAGTGACTGTCTTTTGCGCAGAACATAACTGTTTTCCTTAGATTCTACAGTTTAACTTTTGGTGTGGATTTCTTGTTTCTTCTCTGCCTTTCGATTTAATAACAGTGCATCGACTTTATTCAAGATTACTGGAAAGAGGTCATCAAGTTGAATTAAAAGCAGCAGTGCCAAAAGTTAAACTTGAATGCTTACAAAGATTTGACACAGAAGACCTTACTGAAATAACATGAAAGCTTGCAACGTCTACAGAAGGAACAATAGATGACAAAATAGACAAAAGTACGTCAAGTAGTCAAGCCGCTACCTCTTTAAGTGTCTGGATATTGTTTTGTTTTTCTTATTTCGTAAGTTTGATGTGGCTACCATCCTATAGAGAAACTTTGTCAAATGAGGAGTAAATGCTAATAGAACAAGAGTGAACTACAGATGAAAAAGAGAATACCGAAGCTCCACTAACTCAACAAGGGTTAGTATTTACATTGCTTATAACGATCCTAATTGTCAACTTTACATAAACATTACCAGAGGAGTTCATAGCGAATTCAATTCCTACTCTGAGTTGCATCAAAAATCCTTAGGAAAGTTCTTCAACTTTGAAACTGATGCTGAAGACAATGCTCTACAAGACAGAAAGTAATACTGCTCTCCCTTCCAATAACCCCCATTGCATCACTGCCCATCATACAACAATAGACATGTTTTGCAATGAGTATGAATCCTACAATGATTCTATTGTATTTTGAGCATGTTTCGAAGTAGTTATTTTCATGCATAAAATTGGTTATATGTCTTTTCTAAAAAATTCTGTTAGAAAGTATCTTAGTTTATACTATGGAAATCAAGGGGAAATAGGTTGTGCTAGGGTACAAGTTTGAGAAACGCAATGCCACCGCCGCGAGGGACAAGCTTGTGAGTATATAAACACAAAGCATAATTGTCATTCTAAACTTTATAAAGTATACACACGTTTCAGTAAATCAATTGTCCTCATTATGCAAGGCAAGTTAGCCAAATGACGTAGTGCGGTCGATTCATCTTCTCAACGCTAAGGAGGTAACTCAGCTATATTACAACATCTAATTAATTGTCTTGCCTTGCGTAATAATGACAGCCGATCTACCGAAACACATGTTTTACAAAGCATATAATATCAATTACGTTTTCTGAGTTTAATATTGCTATTACGTGCTCGAATTCCGCACGCAAACATATCCAGGGGTTTGACGGACTTCGTTTAACTGCACTGGATATAAAAGTGGAGTAGAGAATGTTCTTATCATCGATCACGCATTGCGTTTATATATATATATATATATATAT
>NC_068985.1:53739515-53748431 GCF_001194135.2 Octopus bimaculoides | reverse complement strand
TATATATATATATATATATATATATATATATATATTGTAATAGATCCATTTAACAAATTTTACTAATCAGTTTTGCGCACAATTAGGGAAAACCTAAGACGGAGCTCATCAGAAGGCCTGGTATGAAAATTAAGCGCGCGCGTACATGTGTGTGTGTGTGTGTGTGTGTGTTGAACTTGTGCTCTGTACAAGAAATCGATTTGGGGTTTTCTTTATTCTTCAATTTTAAAAATAAAACTTCGTAGCTTTCAACTTAAGTTTCGTATTTTTTTCATTTTTAGTGAAATCTAGTTGTAAGTTTAGCCGTTATATATAAAATATTATAGGAGAGTGAGAGAGACTGTCATATATATTTTTCTATTATATAATAATTTCACAAGTAAGTTATGGTAAGTTACTTTCCAGTTGGTTGACTGACAGTTCTTACAGTAAATCACTCAACTGTAGAGTAGGAAGAGCAAGAATATTTTTATATTGTGTCACCTGGTTGAGCCATATCGAATCTTGTGTGTAGAAGTTGAGGTACGACACACTAATCACAGACCACTTGATTAAACCTCGCGAAAACCTCGTGCAATAAACTTGTAGAAAATTTCAAGCTAGGATTCAACAACACCAAAACGTAAAGGATCTTATGAGAAAGGCTTACTCAACCATCTCTGTTTCTATTAAAACCACTGAGTTAGCAAATTAATATATCAATCTTTTCATCTACTCAGTAACTGATCTCAGCGTCGACAACAACAAAGCAGGAATGAATAAATGAATGAATAAATAGGTCAGCAGTAAGGAAGGTCTATTAAAACAACTACAAAGCTTAGCATTATTACGTATTCAAGCTATGAATAATAAATAACTTCTTGAGATACTAACAGAGTATAGTCCTTCACTTACTTTGTATTATGGGGATGATGGGGGATAGCTATTTTTTTTTTCTTTTTATATGCTTGATTCTTAAAAACTGAGAAATCTTTGGTATGCCTTTGTTATAAGAAACAAAAATCGAGTCATTTAGTGCGACGGTTATTAGTTAATTATTCTGACCAACAATAGTTCTTTCTACTATAGGACAAGGCCTGAAGTTTTGAGAGAGAGGACAGCCGATTACATCGAACCCAGTGTTCAGTTGGTACTTATTTTATTAAACCCGAAAGGATGAAAGACAAAGTGAACCTCAACAGAATGTGAACATTAAACGTAAAGACGGACGAAATGCCGTTAAACATTTTGCCCGGAATGCTAATGTTTCTGTCAGTTCACCGCCTTAATTATTATTGTTATTATTATTAAAAAGGTAGCGTGATTAGCAGCATTTCGTCCGACTTTATATCCTGAGTTCACATTCCATCGAGGCTTTTCATTCTTTCGAGGTTAATAGAATAAGTACCCACTGAGCATTGGAGTCGATGTAATCGACTTAATTCTTCCTCCTAATTTTCAGGCCTTGTGCCTATAGTAAAAAGGAGAATTATGATTATTATACTTGAAAGAGAAGTACGTATGTTCGAAGCTCCTGAGGTATTGTTGAAATTTGTTTTTTTTTTTCAGAGATTGTTATTTGTAATCTTGTTGTACCATCTAGTTAACAAGCCAACACATTTTCTCTATAATTAGTTGGTTTTGCGAAATATTCGTCCCTTAAGGGCGTATTTTGGAACTTAAATTGGCAAAATTACATATTTTAAAACAAAAAGCAATATAATTTCCCAAATGGAGATGATAGCTCTTGGAATAGCCATTATGAAGATATTTTGCCCCCCCCCCCGCTATCTAGAAAGTTGAAAAACAATGTACATATAACGATAACAGCAAAAACTTATATGAAAAAGAAAGTGAAATCAACATCACCACATTTCACACATTTCACACGACGAGGCAACTGAGTAAAAAAAACCCATCAAAATAAGAAAAAAGAAAACAACGACAAAAATTAAACGGGAGAACGAAAACAAAAAAATCCAATTTTTCATTCAACACACCTGCAATTTCCACTGCCATCACCACCATTCACGCCAGCCCAAAAGTATAGGTAAACAAAATCTGCAAATTTAGCGTTAGTGATTTCACCAACGCGATGCATCAAATAAGCGAAGAAACTTTTATTGATATTAAAGAACCAAAAGATTTAAAATCCATCCTGGTGAAATGTGGCCGAAAAACATGACTGTCATTATTCTAAAATTTATCCAACAACAAACCAACCTTAGAACAGTGGTATATATAAAACTATAGTCACAAAAGGCAAAATAAAGAAACAGAACATCGGTACAGCAGCAACAGCAGCAGATTGGAAATTGCCTCAGACCAGTCTGGGGCACAAAAATATGCACAGTCAGAGCTGTTCGATACTGTAGATATGAGATTCGCTACAGAAAATGAGGCAAGAAAGCACTCCACAACCAATCTAATGAGTGATGAACTGGTCGACATTTCAGTTCACTTTGGCCGAAGTGCGCTTAAAATAAAAATAGTCAACGTGCTCCCCTCCCCAGAAATCAACATTTGCTCGTTGGTAGCGGTGGCCCTCTTCGATACAGGGAAGAAACAAAACTGGTCGAGCCTAGGGATGGAGCTATTGATCTAAACGGAATACCAAAGCATGGAAGCTATTCCAGATTTAGTCTACCAGATGGTACAAAACTACACGCGATCGTTGAAGGAAGAAGGTCAAGGTATCGCTTGTGGAGTAACACAAGCCACCTCAAGGGGTTCTGTTCACAACAAAGGAAAGACTAGTTAGCACCACAACAACAATACCAAAAGCAAAAACTGCAATAATAGCAGCAGCGACAGTAACTGCAACATCTACAGCATCAACAACAATAGTGGAAGCAGCAGCAACTAAAACAACATAAAACATGCCAATATCAAAGATCGCCACATCACAGACAGCAACAGAAACCCTCAAATCAACAACTATATCAAGAAACAACACAACAGACGTCCTCAAGAGATATCCCTCCAAGACATTCATCGCACAGACATGTCATGTAGTGAAGATGACGTGGAAAACACCATTCAGTAACAAAGATAAAAAAGGAAAACAAAAATACGTCAATCCACAAAACTTGGAGACACGACAATTTGAGGAGGTGCCTTCGAGCAGTTATACTCCTACACACCCAACAGCTGCTACATCAGTAATATCAACACATTATCTTCACTTTCATAGACACCATTATCACAAGCACAAATAAATTCAGACATATACACGCACCAAAAGTCAGAACGTTTTCCCCAGCACGTCAAAAAAGACATTAATAAATACACAGCCATAAATACAAATAATAAACTAATGTACCACACACTCGAAAATACTAACATCACACTCGATAACTACATCACATTAACCAACAGCGTTCCACCACATAAAAATTATCCAAATTTTTTGCAGCACACAATCATTTTAAAATATAGATACTCAACAGAAGTAGGAAGCTTTCGATCAGACATAGAAATAAAAAATTATGAAAAGCTGCTTGTAGAAATACCCATACATAGCATGAGAGACAAAGCACCCATTCCTCTAAAGAAATAAAGTGATCTTCTTTTTTTTATCATTCCTCTTGTCAAACATAGCTGCACACAGAATAGGCAGAGTAAATGTACGTAGCTTGAGATCATCCGGGAAGCAGGGCCATCTGCTCAACGACATCAGGTCACTGAATATAGACGGGGTTGCCATCAACGACACCAAAGTTTTCGATCATTAAGATCCCATGCCCATTTTCAGTGGACGCGAGATTTATTTCCATGTCGACCAGGAATGGGAGGTGAAGTGACAGTATTTTTTCAGAAAAGTAAAGATCTCAAGAAACGGACCATCTTGGACCCAGAAGGTAAGTTGGTGGTCCTGGATGAGATCAGTAGCGACGGGAGTACCTTCAGACTAGTAGCTGTTTATTTTCCGATAGGAGCAGTATATCCAGATTTCTTCAGGCGTGTGGTAGTTTTCCTGGGAACGTCTTCTCTTTAGTGTCAGTGGACAACTGAAACACCATCTTGGATGCACGCTTGGATTGTGTGGGAATAGTTTCCACTTGTCTGAAAGATAGCGACTGCATTTCCCAGATATGCAGATAAACAACGTGGACATGGGCATATTGCATCGAGACATCTAAGTCGCATCTTGATATAGTATTCTATTGGTCGGTAGGTAAGGATAATACTGGTTGTTCATATTTTAAAATCGTTGGCTATATAGATCAACACCCTAATTGTAGCCCAACGGAAAATGGAACGAATCATGCTTGGCAGGAAGCCTAACACCGATAGTGCCGTCAGGCGTTCACATCCCTTTGCTAATCAGGCAATGTTGTCAGTGGAGGTGCTGCTTTGGCAGTCCACAAAGGTTTAGTGGCAGACAAGAGCGACGAAGTTCTCAGGGAGATTCTGGGCACTGACGAGAATCAACTGGTTGATCTGCTCCGGAAGACTTTCGGACCAGAACCTACTGGTGGTTTCTAGAAATCTATGGCTTGGTAGTGCTACCGTGGTGGAAGCATTGCCGGTTCGAGATAAAGTCAACAAGCATGAAAGTACCGTTTGTTGGGCATGTCCAAGATGTGCACAGAGCGATGATATTGCACGTTCTTTCCCAGTGCTCGAGCATAGTTGACTCGTGAGCTTATGTCGAACAGCTGCTGTCGCATGTAGGACCGGTCCGGCTATCGGCTAAGTCCACAGTGAAGATCACCCCGCCTCCTTCTTTTGGTTGAGAAGGACGGATAGTATTTATCTTCCTGGCGGCCTTAGCGAAAGTGGTTGTGTAGAGGACTAGACTGAAAGGGCCGAAGACAGACACTTCCGTCTCTGCCAAGTACTCGTTATCTTTTTCAAGTTCTACGTGAAAAGGAAAGTGAGGGCGAAGAGGCAAATCTGTTGAAAGATGGGTGAATGTAACAAGGATGGTCTGAATGAACGGGCCTACTCTAAGCATGCGCATATAAATTGAAGGGAGAGGAGGAGGAGCAGCACTAGTGGTTAGGGTGACTATGGTTTTGTGGGGGTTTCCATGAACGCCCTTGGAAGTCTCCCTTTTTTAGGGAATTTTCTCGCTTCAATTTTTGTTTTTGTTATTTTATCTCTTTACATGCCTTTATATAACCCCATCACCACCATCATATCATACCATATCATACTATATTGTATGGTATCGTCCTGCACCATCTGCCTTGTAAGACTTCAGTGGTTTTTAACGATCTACTTGTAAGCCTTCAGTGGTTTATAACGAAATTATTATTATTATTATTATTATTATTATTATTATTCATAAAATATCACTGGTTCGTCCCATTTTATTTACTGATCATAACTTTCGTTGATAGCCAAGGATATTTTCTATGTTTGTGCTAGGTAGTTAATCTTTAGTTCTAAGTCAATTCTGAACAATATGACAAAATCCTTCCTAACTTGATCATCCCATCTCTTTTTTTACTTCTTCAAGATTAGTGTATTGTTCAAGGTGTTTTTCCTGTTTTCAAAAGAGCATGGTGTAATATGACGGATATTTGTTTTCTCTTTCTAGCATATCAAATTACCACACAAGCACACAATCGTCGGTTCATTCTACTATTATATGGTTCTATAAGTGGGTTTTTGTTTCTTCTTCTTCAGTTTACAATATGGAAGACGTCTGCTGTTAGATAACAAAATTCAGTAATTTACCATAGCTGAGATATGTTCAGATATAGACGAAACATCTGTCCACTTACTTATAAATGTCTACGTCTGACTTTTAGAAATTCAGATGCAACAAAACGGTGATTGAAAAGTTAGTGATGTTACAATTAGACTGCCGGCGGAATAGAAATTCTTTATGTATAACAAATGCAGCATTAGTTTCAAATAGTAATCTGTGTATCATACTTATGCATATACATCACAGAAATCCATATTAACTGCGGTATTTGTCCGGAGATAATATCTTTTATGAATAGCTATAAGAGATGTCTCCGGACGAATATGGCGGTCAATTCGACTTTCCACGATGTATTTGTATTAGGTAGGATACACAGATTGCGATTTTAGTCTGAATTTGCGATTTTACCCTGAATTTCAGGGTCGATAAAAATACACGTACTCATCTAAGGTGATAGATTGGTATGTCTTATAACATTTGCCCCCTTATCTTTGTTCCGTGTTCAAATCCCGATACGGCTTACTTGAGTTGTAGACTTATTACGTCGCCCGGTTTAACACCACCAGCACCACCACTTGGTACTTTGTGTGCCTTTGGTGGGGGTCTATTATGCAGCAGGCTTTCACGTTAGGCCTACAGATTTGAAATATCCCTCCTCCCTTCCATGAGTGTTGGAGGCCTTGTGGAAGATCACATTGTATTACAGCATACCCACAGACTAGGATCTGTAAGTGTGCGTATGTGTGTAAAAGGAACAATGTTTGTAACTGGTATATTTCGCTAACTTGTACTGATTTCAAATATTGACCCTGCATGAGATGGATAGATTAGACAAAGACACACACACACACACACATTAATACACACACTCACAGAGAAGTGCTTCTGAACTATGCAGCATACCGTGGTGGCCTATAATACATGATGTCACTTAGAAGTCGGTGACATAAAAGACGATGTAAGTAAAAAGCAGGAAGCATAACACATGGTGTAACAATGACGTTGGAGATATTAGACATGATGTGAGTCAGAGATAGGTACAAGATTGACATAGAATGTCACTCAGATATAACACATAACATTATAGTTGATATTATCCGATATATCAGATGCAGCGTGTAAGAGGTAACAAAGGCAGGGAATTGAAGGAAGAGGAGAAGGTGAAGGCGAACGAGAGAGAGAGAGAGTTCAAGAAAGTGAGAAAATGAAAGAGAAAGAAACAGACAGACTTGAAGGAAGAGGGGAAGTAAGACACAGAGAGAATTGAAGGTGGTGGGAGAAGTAAGATTGAGAGAGAGAGAGAGAGAGAGAGAATTGAAGGAACGGGGGAAAGAGAATTGAAGAAACGGTGAGAGAGAGAGAGAGAGAGAACTGGAAGAAGTGGAGAGGTAAGAGAGTAACGGCTGAGAGGTAAATGTAATTAAAGACATAAATGGAAAAAAGAACTACTAAATCCAGAGAAAGTCGAGAAGGCCCGTGTTGAAGTCTGGATTAATGCCAACTAATGTCCTGGGTACAATCTAACGACTGCTTCCACCTTCGACCTCTCCATTGTCTCACAGACAAGACATTGACATAATAAATAGCGAATATAAAATAATAGATTGAAAATTCAATTTTCTTCCAGGCCATTCCGATCATTCCCCTCGTCAGAATTGCACTGGTGTGCAAAAAGTAACAAATAAACTATTAATTTACTTATTAGGCAGCAAGAAAAGATGAAAATTTTCGACATTTTTTTATGTCTGTATAATAATAGCCGACACTAATATATATACATACATGTGTGTGTGTGTGTGTGTGTGTGTGTGTGTGTGTGTGTGTGTGTGTAATGGCATAGCACCTCACATTAAAGGCTGGGGGGGTACTGTTTATTAATATCTACCATACAACATAAGTGCATTATATATATATTTTCATTCTTTTACTCGTTTCAGTCATTTGACTGCGGCTATGCTGGAGCACCGCCTTTAGTCGAACAAATTGACTCCATGACTTATTCTTTGTAAGCCAAGTACTTATTCTATCGGGTTCCTTTGCCGAACTGCTA
Organism: Octopus bimaculoides; assembly: GCF_001194135.2. Lineage (NCBI taxonomy): Eukaryota > Metazoa > Mollusca > Cephalopoda > Octopoda > Octopodidae > Octopus > Octopus bimaculoides. Next base: position 53,740,740 of record NC_068985.1, on the reverse strand, counting down.
AGTTATGGGGACGTAAACACATCAACATCGGTTGTCAAGCGATGGTGGGGTACAAACACAGATACACAACGGGTTTCTTTCAGTTTCCGTCTACCAAATCCACTCACACGGCTTGGTCGGCCTGAGGCTATAGTAGAAAACACTTGCTCAAGATGCCACACGGTGGGACTGAACCCAGAACCATCGCGTGGTCTGAGTGGTTAGGGTGTTGCACTCACGATCCCGTTGTAAAAGGACATGAGAAATGTTTGAACGTGTTCACAGCCTGTACACACAGTCGTGAGAGTAGAGAAACAATTATATGCAAAAATAAAAACAAATACAAAATGTAATAATAAAGGACCTCATTTACTGGCTCCCGGAACCAGACCACAGATCAGCAAGGGTTTTCAAGTGTACGACAATCCAGTCAATGTAATTTTAATATTAGCAACAGTACACAATAGAGATCTGAGAAAGCAGCTGACGTTCCCAGAAACTGTCGTCCCAACATTGCTAAGTCCATACATGATATAAAATTCAGAAGTATTCAAGCAGGTGGTTCTGTTAGAGCTATCCACTCCCTAGGAGGACTGTATTAAGGAGGTAAAGAAGATAAGAATGAAGTATGCTGAACTAGTGGAGTTATGTAGAAGGAATGGATGTCAAACAAGGAGTAATTCAAATGAGATGGAATTTAAAGAGTTGGCAAGCCAGCCCTCTGCAACACTTACAACAGAAGAGGCGCGTGGCTTAGTGGTTAGGGTGTTCGACTCATGATCGTAAGATTGTGGATTAGATTCCTGGACCGGGCGTTACTCCAGTACACTTAACTGGCAAAAATGAGTAATCCTACGACGGATCGGCGTCCAGTCCAGATAGTGAGTTTATACACCACGGAAACAGGTAAACCGGCCCTTATGAGTTAGCATAACTTAAAAAGGTGACTTTAACTTTACTTAACTTTATAAGCATCTACAACTTGTTGGGAGTAACAGGGTGAAGTAGACGGAAGACCACCAAGCTGGCCGTGGAAGCCGCAAAGGTTGTTTCAAAGTGGCCCTGAACGGGCAGTGCTACTAGGGGGTATTGATAACTGGATACGAGATGGAACTTCATCAACTCTGAGTGGGTTGATCGAGTACTGGGTGAGAGTAATTTTGAAAGACGCGAAACACCCAACGACTCAAGGAATTATTACAGATGATGTATGAAGAGCTATATATATATATATATATATATATAT
>NC_068985.1:53735027-53739047 GCF_001194135.2 Octopus bimaculoides | reverse complement strand
ATATATATTCAGAGAGGGAGAGAGAGGTAATGATGCAAATAAACAAATAAAACCTTAGGAATGAGACCTTATGAAGTGTTAAACCAAAAAAATTCAGGAAATACTCCCATTATCGGTCAAGCGTAAAGGAGTGTTGCTCTTACGCGATAATGCAAAGCCACATATTAACCAAGTCACTCGAGAAAAGATTATGGCACTAATATGGAAGTTTTTTTTTGTTTTTTGTTTTTGTCATCTTCCTAACTCTGTTGACCTTGCTTCATCTGACAAGATGATTGCAATATTATTTAGAGAAAAAACAGTTTTTTTTTAATTGTGAAGAGATTAAAAATGATATTGAGGTAGCGGGATTTGTGTTTTTCTTCGAAACCTACAGAATTTAACGTTTGAGGGATCAACAATTTTCTAAATAGATGGGGTTATGTTTACCAAAAATGAGAGGAAATATTATTTTGATTAAATATATCAATTAAGACTAAAAAAAATGCATTTGTTTCTTTTCTATGTTGAAAAGAACTAGACTTTCTTTCCAACCTCGTCAGTACTCTCACGTTTTCTCAAAATTCTGAATGTAAATAAAAATATGACAGCAGAAAACAAGCAACACACATGTGTGTACAGTAAAACAGCGTGACTCAGATGAATGCAACAAACCTTTCCTTCTCACATTATCAGTCACAAGTTTTCATCTGTTTTATATACTGCTCTTTCCTCCCTTTCCTTTGATCACGTTTTTTTCTCTAAATTTGCTTTTCGTTCCTTTTATCTTTTTTTTTTTTTTTTTTTTTTTTTTTTTTTTTTTTTGCATTCACTATCGATATCGCCTTGACTTGTTTTGTTTACACTACTCTAAAAATTTCTTATTGTGCCATTCTACTGGCCTTTTCATTATCTTTTCGAGAACTGTCAGTCCTCACTTTCATGACTGATAAGAAACTTCTTTACCGTTTTCATAAATTTAACAACATTACTCAACTGTTCAGTGATTCGAAGCTGAGAAATATACTGCAAGTTATTTAAAACAAAAGGTTTGAATGTTTAAGTATATTTGTCCAAACATCTTAAAACTACAATGGATTGTTTTTGCAAATTCTCCATACGCACAAATAGGAATACAGATTCCGAATTTTAAAAATAAAAGTAATAATTAATAATAATATGTCTTAGGTAGCATCACCAACAGACTTAGCTACTTTATTGAGATTGGTGTTACCACAATAGTTGCATTAACTCAGAAATCTTCTCTGTTGGTATCAACAAGGATTGTAAGAAAGATCCTCGATATCAAGGAGATAGATTCCGAATGTAAAACATTCGTGTGTGCAGTGAATAATAATAATAATCATAATAATATATATAACATACAGAAAATTGCACTACTGGGCACTGCACACATCCTACGCAAAACACTTTCAATACAGTAACCATAAGAGCATCACAGCAAACCACAGCACATACCCAAGGCACACAGAGCTGCGTTCGGTAGTGAAGTGAAAGCACGTTATGAAAATAAAACTACTGAATAATAATTATAATTTCATTTATTTGCCACAAGGGCGAAGGCAACAAGCCAGCAATTTTGGGGGAGGTGCTAAGTCGATCACATCGAGCCCAGTGTTCAACTGGTACTTATTTTATCAACCCAGAGAGAATGAAAGGCAAAGCTGACTTCGGCAGAATTTGAACTCAGAACATAGAGACGGACGAAATGCCGCTAATTTTTTCCGGCATGCTAACGATTCTGCCAGCTCGACCTCTTCTGTTATAGGGCACAAAGCCTGAAATTTTGGCGGGAATGACCAAGTCGATTTCGTTGACTCCAGTGCTCAAATGGTGCTTATTTTATCGTCCCGAAAGGCAAAGTCGAACTCTGTGTAGTTTGAACTAAGAACGTAAAGACAGACGAAATGCCGCTAAACGTTTTTACCGGCGTGCTAACGGTGCTGCCAGCTCGCCGCCTTAATAATAATAATAATAATAATAATAATAATAATAATAATAATAATAATAATAATAATCCTTTCTACTATAGGCACAAGGCCTGGAATTTGTGGGGAGCGGGATAGTCGATTACATTGATCCCAGTGTTGAACTGCTACGTATTTTATTGACCCTCGAAAGGACCAAAAGGAAATAATAATGGATCTCCGTCGGTTGTTGATGAGTATTCAGGTATTCAATCTACCGATTTAGCGTGACAAAGACGGGCCTCTAAATTAGTGGTACAATCCATTCAACGGGTTTCCACAGTTTCCATCTACCTAATTTCACTTGCAAGACTTAGATCGACAGCAGACTATTGTGAATGATATACTTGCCTAAGATGCAAATCTGTGGATTTGAAAGATAGACTTCATGAGTGCGAAACGAATTCCTTAACCATTCGCCAATGGTAAGTCCACAGGTACACACACACGCACATACATACATACATACATACATACTCAGATACACATATATGCGCGTACACACACACACACACACACACACACACACACACACACACATGGATAAACATACAACTCCAAAAACAAGTAACAATTCTCGCTTGAAGATCGCAGTGACATGAAACAGTCAATTTCAATTAGAAAAAGCATATTCTGTGCAACTTATTTGAAGCAATCTTCTCTCAATCATCTAACATAAACCAACGAGGGAGGGAGGGAGGCAGATAGATAGATAGAGAGAGGGGGGAGAGAGAGAAAGGAGAGAGAGAGGAAGGAGAGGAGAGAAAGGAGAGAGAGAGAAAGGAGAGGGAGAGAGAAAGGAGTGGGAGAGAGAAAGGAGAGGGAGAGAGAAAGGAGAGGGAGAGAGAAAGGAGAGGGAGAGAGAAAGGAGAGGGAGAGAGAAAGGAGAGGGATTGATTGATTGATCGATCGATTAGAGCATGTAAATGTGCTTACATTTGTATATGCATACTTATAGATATGCATATGGAGATATGTACTTGTATCTATAGCTATTTCTATAGGGATATATATTCGTCGAAGTGAGAGTGTTTATGTTCTCTCTCTCTCTCTCACACACACACACACACACATATAAATGGGTTTGCGTTACCACATTTACATACTCCCAATGCATATATGTGCAACAGTTTCCTTGGAACGCTGCTACTTCGCTTTTTATTTCATCAAATTTTATTTTTGGACAGTTAATGAATACCTTAAATTCCACCCCACTAAATCTGCCCCTTTTCATACAGCATAAAGTTTCTTTATATGTATCTGAATATATAATTGTATGTAAATGACGTATATCGGAGAATATGTTTGTAAAGGAATATATATGTGTGAATATATACATATATATGTTTATGTATGAGGATGTGTATATGAAAGTATATATGTTTATATGCAAGAATTTGTATGTATCCAATATGTATACCTACATACATGATTATGTATGCGATCTAACCTGAAAATATAGTCATGTGTCTCTTCATATTTTACATGTATAAGTACTTATTTGTATTTTTTATCTTGCGCAACCGCGTATATTCTTAGGTGTGCGCTTATACGGTTTGGTTGCACTAAATTTTATTCCGTTTTCAGTTTCTCTCCCTTTAATTTAACTCGTAAATTTTGAAATTTATTGAACATCACGTAGCATTCCAATAATTTTTAATCGATGTTTCCGGATGAAATTGTAATTCATCACTATAAAAAGTGAATTTCAAATTTAATGACTTAGTTTGAGAAGCGCACTGCACGAAACTCTCGACACTGGAACACTTATGTGTCAATAAAACTGAATAAAGATACAGATATACATATAAACATATATGCAAGAATATACACGCGCGTATATTTATATATATAGATATAGATATACAAATACATATACACATGCATATGTATATCTATACATATACGTGCGCATATGTAAATATTTATATAGACGCATACACACACATATATACGTATGTGTATGTGTATATATATATATATATATATATATATATACACACCTCTATACAGATATATTTATATATGCATACATACACATATCTACATACTG
>NC_068985.1:53733895-53734892 GCF_001194135.2 Octopus bimaculoides | reverse complement strand
GTGTGTGTGTGTGTGTGTGTGTGTGTGTGTATTTATATGTATATATATGCATATGTATATTGAAATATGTAAATGCATATATGCGTATATATACACAATTCATATGTGTGTGTATATTCATATATACGCACAAAGTCATGTACACACACATTTCTCGTGAGAAAATGAAATCGAATGATTTCCACATTGTTAACTTTACGGCAGGTGCATTAATTCCAACTTTCTTTTTGATTAGGACCCGTGAACTTTTTGAATGTATTTTATACAGCAATTATAATAAATCCGACAAATCAATCCTTTTAACATACACCGTAATACTAAATGAAATTCAGTGAGTATTAGAGGCCAAGAGATATTCTTTCCAGAATTACCATAATTAAGAGTGACTCTTATACATTTCCACGTTTCATACAACAATAATCATGTAACACACAAATATCGTTATTATTGCTGGTGTTACTGCGCTGGCAGAATCGTTAGCACAGCCAAAATGCTTCACAACATTTCTCCCCGGCTCCTTACGTTACGAGTTCAAATGCCGCCGAGGCCGACTTCACCTTTCGGAATTGATGAAATATGTATCAGTTGAGAATTGAGGTCGATGTAATCGAATTACCCCTCCTAAAAAAAACTGCTGGTCACGTGCCAAAATCTGAAACCCTTATTACGTTCTGAGTTCAAATTCCGCCGTTGTCGACTTTGCCTTTCATCCTTTCGTGGTCAATAAAAATATTATCACTACTGCAATGCGGTGAACTGGCAGAATCGTTAGCACACCGGACAAAATGCTTAACGGCATTTCACCCATCTCCACAATCTGAGTTCAAATTCCGCTGAGGTCGACTTTACCTTTCATCCTTTCGGGTCGATAAAAAATAATATTACTATTATTATCGTAAAGCGGCGTGTTGGCAGAATCGTTAGCACTTTGGACGAAATGCTTAGCGGTATTTCGCCCATCGTTACGTTCTGAATTCCGCCGAGGTCAACTTTGCCT
>NC_068985.1:53731482-53732499 GCF_001194135.2 Octopus bimaculoides | reverse complement strand
TATATATATGGGAGAATATACAAATAATAACAACAGACGAGGACAGGTGGTGTAAATAACAAAAGTATATATTAGTATGACGCTCGGGAATACGGAAAGTCTTTGACGTTTCGAGCTACGCTCTTCAACAGAAAGAATACGGAGACAAGGAGAAAAACACGGAGAAAAAAAATTGAATAGTGTTCAGTCATGTTTATCAATTCGTTTTGCAAGATTCCTGATATGAAATCCTGTGTTGAAATAGATATTGTTGTATTTCGGGATGGTCATTTTTTTTTCTTGCCAAATAAACACACACACTATATATTTTGTCTTCACTCGTTAATTACTGTTCTTATTTTATTATTTTAATTCATGTCCATTGTCCGGAAGTCTTTCGTCATACATCTGTGACCTCTTCAGCGACACTTTTCGTTTTCGTGTGTGTTCTTGCTCCACTTACTGCATTCTTTACTTCTAAGATGTGTATCCTTATGTGCGCATGCGTTTGTGTCAGTGTGTGTGTGCGTGTGTGTGTGCGTATGCTTGTGTGGATACATACTACATACGAAGCGAACCCATACATACACACACAAACACACACACATGAAATTTCATGGACGGTCATAACAATGTCGACAACACAACTAACAGCATCAGCATCAGCGACGGTGCCAACCATGGCAATAGCAACAACTGCCACGATGGCAACACCGTGGGCGAACACACATAGACAGAGGAATACAGGAATTGCACCATTTTCTTTTTTTTTTTTCTTTTTTTTCGGGTCTTAGGACAACAGCAGCACAGTGGGGTGAGATGATGGGGCTGAGGGGAAGGCCACACTGCTGCTAAAAACTATGTTGTTGTCGTTGGCACTCCGTGGCTTACGACGTCGAGGGTTCCAGATGATCCAATCAACGGAACAGCCTGCTTGTGAAATGGCAGAAACGTTAGCACACCGGGCGAAATGCTTAGCGGTATTTCGTCTGCCGCTACGTTCTGAGTTCAAATTCCGCCGAGGTCGACTTTGCCTTT
>NC_068985.1:53727909-53729764 GCF_001194135.2 Octopus bimaculoides | reverse complement strand
ATATATATATATATATATATATATATATATATATATATATATATATAAGTACATATACATATATATACATATACATATATATATATGTGCATATATGTATATGTGCATATATGTATATGTACATATATATGTACACATATACACCATCAGAGAGGAGACGAAGTCTAAGATCTTGGAATCAAAAATCCTCTCGCTACAGGAATATGAAAACACCTATGGGAAAAATCTGCCAAAACATTCATACCGACCTATGACAACCTTCAGACCTCAAAACAACATCAAAAGAAAAGAAATTTGCCCACAAAATAGACATAGTTACCTCAGTCCTCTAAGAAACACAAATTTGCGATTATATGCGGATATAATAAGAAACGAGAATATACAACCCGAACCAAAGAACAAATAGAACTCTACACAGACCAAATCATAGACCCAAGCGAACCACGTGGAACAACAATAGAATAATGAGTCAACCCCCAATCCAACAACCAAGAACATACTACCCATGAATAACTAACCTAAAATATTTGCATACAGAAAAATACAAAATTCCCGCATAAACACTCCCAACTTCAATGGAAACTATTTTTTAAGACAGGAGATATACCACCAGAAAAAAAAGTTCAAAAAAATAGCACCGTTCTTCCCGAGGCATTAGAAAACAAACACCTAAGCAAACCGAAAATACTAAATTTATCCAACGAAGAAATTAAACTTGAAAATGGACTGAAATTTACGCCCACTCCAAAACCCAGCGAAGCTGAAGTCATAAAGAGCACAGAAGAATTTTGCCGTAAATTACGATTGAGAGAATTTTTTCTGAATACTGGACACACAGATGAATCATTGGTTAGAAACAGAACAAGATTCAGACCTCCCTTGAATAGAGACAAACATTTAGAAGACTATATGAGCTACCTACGACGATCAGCTCAATCTAATATGACTGAGAAGAAATGTAAATCCAACATATTTAAAGATCAATTGGAAGCATTAAAAAGTTTACAAAAAGACTCTTCGATAATTTTCAAAGAAGAGGCCAAAGGTGGAGCAATAGTTACCATGGACAAGAACCAGTACAGAGATATGGTGATGGAACAACTCAATGACCATCACTTCTACAAGAAACGAGGATAAAAAACCAAAACGAGGATAAAAACGAAAACGAGGATAAAAATACCATGTGCAAGGTACATAGACTGGTCTCAAAATATCGTAATAACCTGACTGAGAATGAAGTTGATTATTTAACCAGCTTCGAAGTAAAAACCAATAACTTCTATGGTTTACCCAAGATCCACAAATCAAAAAAATCCAAGACAACATAAAAGGAAACAATTAAACATATCTCGAAATTCCAAATCCCAGAGTTCTGAAACTACGCCCAAGATTTGCAGGACCAGAATCCAGCATACAACGTTTAAGCAACTTAATATACCGGGTTGGCAACTAAGTTCCAGCCGAAAAAATAACAATTAATTAATCAATAATGTATTCACTCTTGTTGTTTACAACTTCTTCCCAACGTTCAACAAGATTTTCAATACCTCGTTAGTAGAAATTACCCGATTTCGACTCGAAAAATTGATCCAACCAAGCTCTCAATTCTGCATCAGTATTGAACGAAACTCCGCGCATAGCATATGAAAGAGATCGAAAGAGGTGGGAATCCGTTGGTGCCAAATCAGGAAAGTACGACGGGTGTGGCAGCACTTCCCAGCCATGCGCTTGAATGGTTTCCTTGGTCATATTGGCGATATGAGGGCGGATGTCGTCGTGTAGCAGAAGAACTCCATGCTGCCGATTAGGTCTTTTCTCTTGAATAGCCGTGTTAAGTCGCTCCATCTGTTGAACA
>NC_068985.1:53725176-53727510 GCF_001194135.2 Octopus bimaculoides | reverse complement strand
TTTTTGTTGTTGTCACTTAAAGCATGCGAAACCCATGCTCCATACTTCTGAACTTTTCCCATCGAGTGAAGATGCTTCTCTATAGCAGTGTGGGAGCATTCCATTTTCTTTGCCAGTTCCCTTGTCATTTCACGAGAATTTTCGTGCAAAAGTTGGATTAATCGCTCTTCATCGAACTCAACTGGACGGCTAGAACGAGGTGCATCTTGAGGTCAAAATTCTATTTTTTAACTTGACATATCAATCACGAGCGGTTCTTTCAATTATGGCACGCTCTCCATACACAGCACAAATGTCGCCAGCAGCTTTTGAGGCCTTAGAACCTTGATTAAAATCAAAAAGAAGGAGGTGTCAAAAATGCTCGCTTTTCTTAACTTGACATTCCATTTTAATGATGTGAAAATAAACAAAAATTAACTAAAATTAACTAGAAAAAAAAACAAAAAATAAAACAGAAGAGATTCCAAAATGATTCAAAAATAGAACTCTCGAAAAAAAAATAGATTCCGAAATTTAAAGACGCAATAAATTCCAAAATTTAAAAAAACGGCAGGAACTTAGTTGCCAACCCAATATATATAGTTCTAAAACCTTTATGCAAAATGATACCAAGCTTTGTCTGGGACGATATGGACTTCTTAAACTACATACCTAAAAGTGTCCACCAGGAGATAATTCTTGTTAGTTTCGATGCAACTAGTCTATGCACCAATATCTCTCACGAACTAGGAACTGAAGCTATAAATTTCTGGTTAACAAAATACCCGAATCATATCATGGAAAGATTCTCAAAAACCTTCATTTTAGATGGATAAAATTAATACTGGAAAATAATCACTTCTTCGACAACAACTTCTACTTACAAACAAAAGGAACGGCGATGGTGACAAATGTAGCCTCCACCTATGCAACACTTGTAATGGTTTTCTTAGTGGTCATATTCTATTCGCAACTAACAGAAACATTTAACGAACAATTTTTCGTATATATATATATATATATATATATATATATATATATATATATATATATATATATATAAACAACTGGAAACGATATTTGGATGACTGCTTTATATTCTAGACCAAAAACCAAGAAGACTTAGGAATCTTTCACTCACTTTTAAATAATTTACATACCTCAATAAAATTCACCATGGAACAACACACAAAAGAATTTCCAGATGTAGAATTAAGGAATAAACGATTACAGGAATTAAAAATATTTCTAAAAGAACATAAATATCCCACTAGTTTAATTGACGCAGCAATCACCAAAGCAAAAAACATCCCAACTACACACCTCAGAGGAAAGCAAACACACAGAAATAAAATTGAACTCATAAAGATTCTTTTTATCATCACCGACAACCCAAGAGATCTCGACACTGCAAAAAGATACGTACCAATTCTTCAACAATCATCAAGAATGAACAAATTAATTACAGATCCAAAAATAATTTATAGCAGACGTCAAATACCCAACCTAAAAAAGTTCTTAACCCAGGCAAGATTTACCACTAGAGAAATAAGTTCAAAAACGTGATGACCCTCGCTGCGGAACGTGTGATTACATTGAAGAACAAATTACTTTCAAAGAAAACAACAACTTTAAAATAAATGCAAATATGAATTGGAAATCCAGAAATCCTATCTATTGTGCCACATGTCCCGAATGCCAAAATACACAGGTGAAACAGGCATTGGACTATATGAGAGAGTAAGGGTACATGAACAACAAATCCATGACCCCTCTATTAGAAACACAACTTGCAGTGAACACTTCGAAAAATGTGAGAAAAGAAAATTTTAATATTCCCTTTCTTCAAACTATGGACAGAAAATTAATATTTTCGTAAGAACAAGGAAGAATACTATATTCGAAAATACCAACCGAAACTGAACAAAAAATACTATCAAAACCACCGGAACTACCATACCAACAATCCACAGAAAGGCACCAACCAAACAGTGCTTGAATAATGAAATCTACATATGAGTATATACACTTTTATGTATTATATATATATATGTGGGTGTGTGGGTGTATATATATGTATCTGTGTGGAGACGCAATGGCCCAGTGGTTAGGGCAGCGGACCCGCGGTCATAGGATCGCAGTTTCGATTCCCAGACCGGGCGTTGTGGGTGTTTATTAAGCGATAACACCTAAAGTTTCACGAGGCTCCGGCAGGGGGTGGCGGTGAACTATGCTGTATTCTTTCACCACAACTTTCTCTCACTCTTTCTTCCTGTTTCTGTCGTACCTCTATTTCAAAGGGCAACCTTGTCACACTCTGCGTCACTCTGAATCTCCCCGAGAACTACGTTAAGG
>NC_068985.1:53724971-53725166 GCF_001194135.2 Octopus bimaculoides | reverse complement strand
AAACCACCGGAACTACCATACCAACAATCCACAGAAAGGCACCAACCAAACAGTGCTTGAATAATGAAATCTACATATGAGTATATACACTTTTATGTATTATATATATATATGTGGGTGTGTGGGTGTATATATATGTATCTGTGTGGAGACGCAATGGCCCAGTGGTTAGGGCAGCGGACCCGCGGTCATAGG
>NC_068985.1:53720347-53724871 GCF_001194135.2 Octopus bimaculoides | reverse complement strand
ATATGTTAATAGTTACCAGGGTAGCAAAAATCACACAAGAACTGGGATATTATACCTGCTTAAGGGGTAGAGATTCCATGTTAAAGTGATGTATTTTGAGTTGATATAAAGAATAATAATAAATGGAGCAAAACGCATTTGATTATATGCGTTTTGCTTATATGCGTTTTGCTCCATTCATTATTATTCATTATATATATATATATATATATATATATATATAAACTTATAGTATAATAATGGATTCATAAAATGGTTTGTGTGTGTATATGTATGAGTATCTTTATGCATATATACATGTCTATAGGTATATATGTGTATGTATTTGTATGCATACATTTGTATGTATGTGTATTTATATTGTGTGAATATGTATTATGTGTTTTTGATGTGTGGTCTTTTAACCTTTTAACCCTATTTGAAAATTACTGTTGTTCAATCCTACCTCTTGGTTTAATCATTATACCTCCAGCTGAATGTTCCCCATTGAATTCATTTATATTATATTTTTTATATGTACTTTTATACACTTTTTAAAACTACATATTTTTTATTTTCTATAACTACTTTACTTCCTCTCCTTATCCCTTCCTGTTTTTTGTAAACATTAAAAAGGTCAATTCCTTGAACTTAGATCCAGTACCTTAATTGATATGAAGTGACATATATTTATTTTTACTGACTAGACCAAGCTAATTTTATCTTGTCTTGGTCTTCCACACATTGTATATATAAAGAAAACATTCTATAACATAGTTAGAGTTGAATCATTGATGTAACCATGTTGTTCTGGTGATCTAGCTTTCTTTATCTGCATTGAACTGTGAATATATAATTGTATTGTATAATGCATAGCATACAGACGTATAAACATAATTTATCATGCATGACATTATTATTACATGAAGAAGGCTGTGTAAAAACCATAATTCTAACGATGATAAGTGGTCATCCTTAAATAAATATATTCACCTCTCATACCCCCTGACATTTTATGGTTAATATGTGTGTGTGTGTCATGTTTATCCCCTACCACAAATTGACAACTATTGTTGGCTTGTTTACATCCCTGTAACTTAGCTGCTTTGCATAAGAGACCGATAAAGTAAGTATCAGTCTTTAAAAATAAGTGCTGGAGTTAATTTGTTCAACTACACCTTTCATAGCAGTGCCACAGCATGGCTGTTGTTCAATGGCTGAAACAAGCAGTAAAAGATAAGGATAAAAGGTATATAATCTATGTTTGCATGGAATTTGTTGAGACAGATTTTCTCTGACTTGATATCCTTCTTGTTGCCAACCCTTATCTCTTATCATGGAAGATTTGAAACAAAAGACACTACTTGTGAAACAGTGACATTCACTTACAACTATCACACAATGTCAAGACAAGGAAACACAAACTTTCACACCCACAAAGGTGTATGGGATAACACCCCCCCCCCCACACACACACACACAAACAGAGGCTTCTCTCAGTTTCTCTCTAGCAAATCTACTTACAAGGATTTATATGGCATAGGGCTATTGTCCTAGTTTGTGTTAACAGAAATATATATGAGTTAGTTGTCATATTGGGCCTTGAGTATTACCAAATAGGTCTTGTGAGTTATTAAAATGTGTTTTACCAACAAAGGTTTTGTGTATGTTGTCAAAACTAATTTTGTGTATTGTCAAAATGAACATTGGGTCAAATGGCGTGTTGTCAAATGGCGTGTTGTCAAATGGTGTGTTGTCAAATGGTGTATTGTCAAAATCCACTTTGCCAAAATAGGTAGTTTTCTGGCTAAAAATATTTTTTTAACCCTTTAGCATTTAAATTGGTCGTATCTGGCTTAAATATCTTCAAACTGGCCAGATCCTGCTTCTCACATCTACTCTATGATACCATTCTAAAACCAAATGATCACATCATTGAAATCTCAAAGCTGTAAGATAATGCAAGATTAATTCAAAACAATGTGAATAAATAAGCATTACATTTGACTGAGTAATCTTAATATTAAGAGTTAATATTTCTTAATGATATTAGAAATAATTTTTCTTCTTTTAAAGCTTGCCGAGAAGGTCAGTTTCGCTGTAACAGTGGACAGTGTGTCCTTTCAACTGATCGATGTAATGGACTACAGAACTGCCTTGACCAATCAGATGAAATGAATTGTGGTTTGTCTCTTTTTGTTGTTATTGTTTCCCTTATTTTTATATTTTTATTTTTTTTCCCTCCTGCCCCTGTAAAATAGGGGTTACATCTATTAATATCACCTGAAATTATAAACTCTCACCAAACATATGAACCATAAATATGCATGTGTGTGTGTGTGTGTATATATATATATATATATATATATATATATATATATATGTACAACTTTGTGTATGTGTGTGAGAGATTATTTTAGGATCAAAAATAACAATTAGATGACAATTAGAGATTATTTTTACCATGGTAATTTAGGCGAAGGGACTAAAGTGTAATTATCACACCTCTTTCTCATTATTCCTCCCAACACCTGTATAAATATTCTTGTCTCACTACCACCACCACTACCACATTATTGACTACAACTTTTGGTTTAATAATTGTCTTATTTCATCATTTTTGTGTATATGTTGTTACTATTGTTGTTGTTACTCTTGTTGTTAGTGCTGCAGCTTCTATTTTTGTCATTGCTGCTGCTGCTGATTATGTTGTTAATGTTGTTGTTGCTAATGTTACTGTCAACTATATCTTCTATAATACATGTATTCTAAAATTGTGTTAATGTTGTTGCCCCTCCTAGTATTAATATCTTTCGTGTGTGTGTGTGTGTGTGTGTGTGTGTGGTACATTTATGTTGCCGAGTGTAACAACTAGTTGTATTTGATGTTCCCTGTTGTTTTGGGCCACAATAGAGTCAATGAAGTTTGAGTGGTGCTTCTTGTTTTTGTTGGCACTCCGATCAACGGAACAGCCTGCTTGTGAAATTAACGTGCAAGTGGCTGAGCATTCCACAGGCACGTGTACCCTTAACGTAGTTCTCGGGGATATTCAGCATGACACAATGTGACAAGGCTGACTCTTTGAATTACAGGCATAACAGAAACAGGAAGTAAGAGTGAGAGAAAGTTGTGGTGGAAGAGTACAGCAGGGTTTGCCACCATCCCCTACTGGAGCCTTGTGGAGCTTTAGGTGTTTTCGCTCAATAAACACTCACAACGCCCGGTCTGGGAATCGAAACCGCGATCCTATGACCGCGAGTCCACTGCCCTAACCACTGGGCCATTGCGCCTCCACGATGCTTCTTAAGTCTGTTTGAAATAAGGTTTCCAGGTGAATGATGTAGGCTCTTTTTGCAGTTGTGCATCTACAACAGGAAAATGGTGGAAGGATGTGAATGTAATGCCATCTATGTATGTATGTATGTATGTATTATGACGATGGTGATGTTTAACACTAGGCTGGACCTAATGGAGAAAATCCATGAATCAATGCCAATACAGAAGTGCTAATCCTACCTTTTCAGGAAGATCTAGGACTACATAGTTCAACCTGTTCTCTCCTTATTTTATGACAGTAACTCAGGGGAAATTGGCTACTATTCCTAACAGGTTGTGATCATGTAGAGCAATCAAGGGCAAACTGCAGCCCGTGGAATTTTCTGAATGAAATTTTTTAGTAGTGTAGTCCACCTGATAATGAGCCATGTCTCTTGTAACCTACTTCTTGAAAAAGGTTGCCAACACCTGATATAGAGAGTCCTTCATTTTCTCACTCACTCTCTATGTAATTTGTTGATGTGTTGGATGGTGTTGTATGTCCTAAGTTAAATAGAGTGACTAAATGGATGATGGATAAATGAGGTACATTGGTCCCCAAATTGTATTTATATGTGTGTTTGTGTGGAAGCACAGGCATGGCTGTGTGGTTAACACAGTGATGTGGTTTCAGATACAGTTCCACTGCATGGTTCCATGGATAAGTGCCTATCACTGGTTCCATGCTGGTCTTGTGAGTGAATGTCATGATGGAAGCTGGGTGCTGGTTCATGTGCGTGTGTGAGTGTGTATAATTATATTTGTGAGTTTAGAGGGAGATGTTATCTGGGTGGATATTGTGCTAGCTCTCAGTTATGTTCCAGGTTATGGCTAACTGTATCAATTAGTATTTTATGTCAATCACTACTATGGGTTGCCACTCATGCTGTAAACTTCTCCAATGGGTAATTCTGTGTTTGCTTCAATGGATGGTAATATTATCCGGAGTGTATATTAGCAATAATTATGACAATGGAGAATATGAAGACTGGTACATTCTCAAAATTTATTTCCTTTTATTTTGCAATGTCATACAGCATATTTTTATATTAAAATTTTAAATAAAAGTGAATAAATTTTGAGGATGTACCAATCTTTATATTCTCTATCATCATAACTATTGTTAACATACAACAAGATGTTACAAAGTGATTTCTCCAACTTTGTGCAAAACTCTCTGCCCTTGAGTCACTATGTAATTTCTGAAAATTGAAAATATATATATATATA
>NC_068985.1:53719371-53719846 GCF_001194135.2 Octopus bimaculoides | reverse complement strand
TATATATATATATATATATATATATATATCATCATTTAAAGGCTATTGTCCATGGTGGCATGGGTTAGATAGTTTGACTGGGATTGGTAAGTTAGAGAGCTGTGCCAGGCTCCTATCTGATTTTGGCTTGGTTTCTACATTTGGATGCCTTTCCTGATGCCAACCACTCCAAGACTATAGTGTGTACCTTTTATGTGTCATTAGTATGGGTGTCTTTTACGTATCACTGGCAAGGGTGCCTTTTACGTGTCACTGGCACTGTCCACAACTATGATTTCACTTGGCTTGATGTATCTTCTTAAGTACAGCAAATTGCCAAAGGTCTCGTTCACTTGTCATCACCTCTGTGAGACCCAACATCCGAAGATCATGCTTCACCACCTTGTCTCATGTCTTCTGGGTTTTTACCTTTTCTGCAAGTTCCTTCCACAGTTAGAGATCGTCACTATATATATATATATATATATATATATAT
>NC_068985.1:53708846-53718877 GCF_001194135.2 Octopus bimaculoides | reverse complement strand
TATATATATATATATATATATGCACTTATATTTTGTATTCCATTTTTCTGTTTCAATTACCAACTCCCAATATATATATATATATAAAGTGTATCAACCAGACTACTGGATGTTGTTATACATTGCTGGTCAAAATGCACTTCCAATTCTTTCTCGATTGTGCCATTCTTTTCCATCTCAGTCAGAATCATTTAACTAAATAATCTTCTCATCATTGTGGAAGCCTTTTGGTTATCTTATTCTGATCTCTTCGATACCACTTGCTAACTGCAGTAGAGTACCTGTTGTTTGTAAACCTTGTGATATGTCTGGCCCAGAGGAATGTGTGCTTTCAGTATTCTGCAGTCACATTGTTCACTCAACTCTGTTCTTGAATTTCCTCATTTTTAATAGCAACTGTGGCAGTAGTGGTTGTGACTGTGGCGGTTATAGCAATGGTACTGTTAAGGGATGATGGTTGTGATGGTGGTGGTGGTGATTGTATTGCTAGTAGTGTGATGGTGTTAGAAATATCAGTGGTGATGGTGTTGCAAAACCATATTGTGAGTTGGAAAAGTATAACACCCATGTTAGCAATATTGACACAAGGCCAGTAAGTTCAGTGGATGGGGTAAGTTGATTATAGTGACCCCAGTGATCAACTGGTACTTATTTTATTGACCCCCAAAAGGAGGAAAGGCAAAGTCGACCTCAGCAGAATTTGAACTCAGAATATGAAGACAGACAAAATGTCACTAAGCATTTTGCCTCATGTGCTAACGACTCAGCCAGCTCATTGTCTTCATCCATGTTAGTAATAGTAAAGATGAATAAAGTGGCAAGCTTGCATCGGACAAATTCTTAGCAGCATTTCATCCTTCTTTATGTTCTGAGTTCAAATTCCACTGAGGTCAACTTTGCCTAGTATCTTTTGGGGGTCAATAAAATCAATACCAGTTGAGCACTGGGGTTTGATGTAATCAACTTAGCCCCTTCCTTGAATTTGCTGGCCTTGTGCCAAAATTTGAAACTGATATTAAAGGTTAATCTTTCTCAACAAGGAAGAACGTTCATTGGATGGTGAAGCATCTGTCTGTTGCTGATTTGGTTGAGATTTTTCTGTTTTAGAGTTTTAGAATTACCAAATTTCTGTTGTCCAGTTATGTAATTCAACTAAGCTGTTATGGATACTGACCTTTACTCTTCAGACAAATAAATAAACAAAATAGTTAATTTTCAATGGTGGAACTTGAATTCACGTCTCTCGAAGAGTTTAAATTCTTATGATGCAAACAACATACAATTCTCCCTGGTAACAACAAAGCTCTTGACATGGATGGAAAAATTTGAAAGATTGCTTTGGTACAATAGTAGAACATTTGTCATGCTTACAGAAGATGTCAGTTTGAGTCCCATAAGTAGCCTTAGGCATTTTCTATACAAAAGGATTTTTAACCCCATATTTACTCACTGCTATTTATAGCTTTATCTTCTTTGAATTCCACCATTAGAAAAGAATTATTTCCCATTTCTCAAAGTTTCTAATTTCTTATGATGTCAGCCAAAACAAACAAAAAAAAAAGATTAAAAATGAAAACCCTTTTATGTTTCTTAAAAATAAAAAACAAATAAAACCAAGCTCTTAAAAATTTTGAACATGTGGTTTGCTTCTAGTGATGTTTACTATTGTAGGGCAGAGAATCTCTTTTAGGTTAAATTAGTTGAGGAATTTACATCAAAAAGTGAAGAGCATACAAATAAAAGATTTTATTTTCTTTCTACATAAAATAAAGTTTTCAAAGTTTTTACTCTTAAAAAACGCTTTATTTTATTGGCGAATTCTTCCTTTAAAATGAAGCGTTTTTCTATTTTTAGATTGCAAAGGGTTCCAATGCGATTCAGGACTGTGTCTCTGGGGTTCACGTTATCGATGTAATGAAATTGTGGATTGCAAAGATCTTTCTGATGAAATAAATTGCCGTAAGTATTCTTTTGTTTCAAACATTTTTTTTTTCTGAAATTCTGTGTAGAAGTGTTCCAAGATATTCCTGATACATAAAGCATTATTGGGTTTCTCTCTCTCTCCCTTCCCCCTTTTCCCTTCCCCTCTCTCTTTCTCTTCTCTATCTCTCTTTCTCTTCTCTCTCCCTTTCTCTCATCTCTTTCTTTCTCTCTCCCACTTCTTACCCTCCCCTCTCTGACTTATTCCTCCCCTTCCACTGTCCTTCTCATCAACCTCTCCCTACTCTCACTCCATCCCCTCCCCTTTCTTATTCCCTCTCTCCCTCAGCCATTAAACATTATCAGTGTGTTAACTGTTAGACATAACCAATATCTTGACCACCAGACAAGACATTGACAGTCATACTCTACACTGTATGTTTACAAGAGGACATGTTTCATGTGCTCCTAATTTTCTTCTCTGATAAGAGAATACATTTCTCATCATTGTTACAGATCAGAAACCCCGTCACCGACGCTGTCGGAATGGCATACAAGTCAAGTTATCTCAATGGTGCGATGGTCAAGATAATTGTTTTGACAATAGTGATGAAGAAAACTGCCGTAAGTATTAATCTCCTCCTCAATCTCCAACAACTACACAGTGTCTTTAGATTTTACCATTTATCTAATTAATTCATCATCATCATCATTTAAGTATTCCCTTTTCCATGCATGCACAGATCAGATGGAGTTTATTGAGACAAATTTTCTACGACAGGATGTCCTTCCAGTCACCCTTTAAAAATCCAGACCATCAGAGAGCACAACAATTAGGGTGTAACCTGTGGATTCCTCAGGAATCTGGCCCAAATGCTTGCAATAGAATAGGATCTAACAAAGATGTCCAAAACGTTGACTGGTAGTGTTAAATAGGGTGACAGCTCAAGTCTACCACTGAAGTAGGGCATAGTAGGATTTGAACTCAAATCACAAGGAGCTGGAACAAAAACTGCAAAGCATTCGGTCTGACATTCTTTCAGATTCACTTATCCATTGATTTGGATTGGTACATTTGAATTGACCCTGAAAGTGGGGAATGCAAAATTGACCATAGTGGGATTTGAACTCAGAGCACTGAATCACAATAAATACTACGAAGCATTCTGTCTGGTACTCAAACAACACTGCCATTTCATCACTTATGCATAACTGCCTGCTTATTCTTTTGGTTAGATGACTTACAATTTAAGTTTTGTATAATGAAATTATTTTTAATTTAACATGAATTCTCTTGAGTTGGGCTTCTAACAGTAACAAAGTATCGTTTATCTTTTATTTGTTTCAGCTATTGGAGTGTGACTTTGAAAGGTTTTAGTCAAATAAGTCAACCTCTCTACTTTTTTCTTTAAGTATGGTACTTATTCCATCAGTCTCTTATGCTGAACAGCTAAGTTTCAGGGACATAAACAAATACCAGTTGTCAATCAGTGACAGGGGACATCCAACACAAACACACACACAAGCACATACATACACATACATATAAAGTACAAGTACAATCGTCACTAAAATGACTAAAGGTGCAAGTCAGCACCAGCATTGCTAGAAATAAGAGCCAAAACAACCCCTAGCAACGGGCAAAGGACTTATCTATTGTGTATGTGTGTGTGTGTATATATATATATATATATATATATATATATATATGATGGGCTTCTTTCAGTTTCCATCTACCAAATCCACTCACAAGGCTTTGGTTGATTTGATGCTGTAGTAGAAGACACTTGCCCAATATGCCATGCAATGAGGTTTGAACCTGGAACTGTGTGGTGGGGGGCAAACTTCTTACCACACAGCAATGCTTGTGCCTTTGCAAATTTACTTTTTTTTTTTAAATCTAACAAGACATAAATTTTAGATCTCTAAATCTGACAGTGTAAACATCTAAATCATTCAATCTAATGGTATACATAGTTTTAGTTTACAACATGAAATAGAATTTACATTTATTTAGTTTAGGTTTAGTGAAATACCTCTGGGAGAAGATAATTACATTGAAGATAATTAGGCCAAATAGAAAAGCTAATAGACTATTACTTAGTAGAAACAATATAGAGATATGGGGGAAGTAACCTGAATAAATGAATGTAGTGACAGACAAGTAGGACAGTCTAGTGTAATATAACCTTTCCTCAATTTCATATTTCTTTGTGTTTAAGCTGTTGTTGACAAAGAAGTCAAACATTTGATTTGAAATGATTTCCCTGATAATTTTCCAGTTATGATTGAAGAGAAGGGGCAAATGAGGCTGTGTGGTTAAGAAGCTTGTTTCCCAACTATGTAGTCTTGAGTTCAAACCCACTGTGTGCAAGTGTTTTCTTCTATAACTGCAAGCCAATCAAAGCCTTGCTATTCGATTTAATAAAGAGAAGCTGAAAGAAGCCCCTTGTATATTGCGTGTGTGTGTGTGTGTGTATATATACACACACTCACACATACATATACACACAAACACACACATGCATACGTATGTTGTTGTTGGCACTCCGTCGCTTACGATGTTGAGGGTTCCAATTGATCCGATCAACGGAACAGCCTGCTCGTGAAATTAACATGCAAGTGGCTGAGCATTCCACAGACACGTGTACCTTTAACGTAGTTCTCGGGGATATTCAGCATGACACAGTGTGACAAGGCTTACCCTTTGAATTACAGGCACAACAGAAACAAGAAGTAAGAGTGAGAGAAAGTTGTGGTGAAAGAGTACAGCAGGGTTCGCCACCATCCCCTACCGGAGCCTCGTGGAGCTTTAGGTGTTTTCGCTCAATAAACACTCACAACGCCCGGTCTGGGAATCGAAACCGTGATCCTATGACTGCGAGTCCGCTGCCCTAACCACTGGGCCATTGTGCCTCCACTATACGTATGTACATACATGCATATATACATACACACATACATGTATGTATACTTGTGCGGTTTCTTGTGGTAGTTTTAAATGAATGTTACTGTTATCCAAGTGGTGTCCTTTGTTCCCAATATTCTGTGAAAACATGTCTTGTCATGGGGAATATTACCTTATTTGGTAACAAGTGAAGGTTGGAGACAGTAATAGCATTTAGCTGTAGAAGATCCACCTTAATAAATTTCATGATGCATACAAGCATAAAAAAAGGAGATGTTAAATGATGCTGCTTGCAACAGACCTGATTCCACTACAGACATCCAGAGACCATATGTTGTTAAACCAGGCAACAGACTGTCTACCATACAAGGACAGGGACATCTATCATGATGAGCTTCATGTCATTTATTTATTCATTGAAACATTTGTGTTTCCCTTATATTTATTTATCTATTTTTTTTTATTTATATTTCAGATTGCATACATAATCGGGAGATTCATTGTGAGAATCACAATCCTCCAATTTGTATCCCTAAGACATGGGAATGTGATGGGTTCCCTGACTGCCCAAATGGCACTGATGAAATGTATTGTGGTAAGTAGACAATTTAGCCTTTTAGCTTTGGTTTCAAGCTACAATAAAAACTTCATTGAACAACAGCAACTTTAAATACAAATATTTAGGTAAAACCTAAGTACTTTATAGGTACAAGCATAGCTGTGTGGTTAAGAAACTTGTTTTGCAACCACATAGTTTCAAGCTCCCCTCCACCTTACTTCTTGAATGTAACACATATCAACACTCCTCTGTTCAAGCATCTCAACAATCTCACCAGACCTACCTTTCAATGTGCCTATATTGTCAGTACCAACTCTGAAAACCTGGAAAGGCATGTGGGAGGGAACATGGGAAGTGGAGGATGGTATTCAGCATCTGAAAAGAAGGTTTCAGTGAGTGTTTGATAACAGATGTGTCATATCAGTTGTTCTCATTTTAATCTACCATCATTCAAACATGTTAAAATTGCTGCCTCTACTGGAAGTGAATGTAATACAAGCGTTATTGATGCAAACATAAATGGGTCAATGTTTCAACTAAATAAAAAAACTGCTATTGTTTAATACATTACAAACAGAGAGAAAGGAGTAGGTGGTTTGTTAATTTACTAAATAATCTCATCTACATTACTGCATCCCACTTTTGGTGTATGCAGTAATGTGGATGAGATTACCAGTGGGGGAGGAGTTACGGGAGTCTTCTGGTACTGAGGAGAGACTTCCAGTATTGGTGGTGGTGCAAGGAAGGAGCCATGAAAAGATTTCTGGTATAAGAGAAGAGAGCATTGTGTATATAGTGTGGCTTTGTGGCTATTAATAATAATGTTTGTTCATTGATTTGTAGAAAGTGCAGCATGTCGTGCTGGAGAATTCCGTTGCCATACAGGAACCGACTGTGTCAGTTATTCTTCTCTTTGTGATGGAGTATCAGACTGCAATGATAATTCTGATGAAGAAAATTGTGGTAAGTGACTGTATTTATGTTATGTACATACCACATGTGTATATTCTAGTTGTGTATGTACCACATGTGTATATTCTAATTGTGTATATACCACATGTGTATATTCTAGTTGTGTATATTCAATGTTGTGTATATACTAATTGGAGATATAGTGTTACACAGGTTGTGAATACAAGGTCTGATTTAAAAGTATTGGGACTGTTGCTATGGTAACAGAGCTAAAATAATCAGAGTGAAGCCACTTGACACAGATTGACTTTGAATTCTGTTGTGTATGCACACTAAGTTATAATGTCCTTGCTCACTTCTGTTGTTTATAGCAGTGCTTAGAAGTAAAGTATGTGTTTATCTCAAAAAGAAGATCGAGTTTCAGCTGTGCAGGATCTTCTTGGTTGTGCCAAGGAAGACAAAAGCTTTTTGAAAATGGTCATAATAAGTGACAAATCATGGGTCTATGGCTAAGATCCTGAAACCAAGGTTGTCTTCACAATGGAAGAACCCAACAAGATTTCAGAATGTTGAGGAAATCCAAGAGAATGCAATGAGTTAGCTATTCATTATCCCCAAAAAGTGGTTCCAGGAATGCTTCTGTCAATGATGGAAACAATGCTGGGTAAAGTATATGGAATCATAAGAAGGCTACTTCAAAGGATATTAAATGCTGAATTAATATGTTATGTAGTTTTCTTATTATAGCACCAGTCCTGTTACTTTTTGATCAAACCTTGTATAGTGCTCTACATAAGAATATTATGGGCATATTGTTGTGTATATAAACTTGAGTATGAAGTGTGGTATATATATATATATATATATATATATATATTAGTTCCAAATGTAATTTGTGTTTATGTATATTGTGTATAGTGTTGTGAAAGTACAAATTGCATATATATAAAAAAAAAATGCACCCTTTTAAAGCCTAGCCAGGCTCATGGGCCCGGTTTCCCGGTTTCAATGGTGTATGTGTTCCCCAGCTGGACAGGACGCCAGTCCATCGCAGCGTTACTCATTTTTGCCAGCTGAGTGAACTGGAGCAACGTGAAATGAAGTGTTTTGCTCTAGAACACAACGCGTTGCCCAGTCCAGGAATCGAAACCACAATCTTACGATCATGATGCTGACACCCTAAGCCACGCACCTCAACAATTGCATATATAACACTGTGTATAAAATGTGTATAAACTTGCTTCTTGTGTATATGTTACTTTGATACCTGTTACTTTGATAGGTTTCAGCCTAATAGCACCACCTCACCTGGTGAAGTCATTCAGATCAGGAATCAGATAACATAGCACACTCAAGTAGAGGGTTATTCTTTACAGAGACATATCTGGGTGTAGGAGGTTTATCTGGGATTTCTTGAAGGAATTTGTCCAAAGACTTCTAGAACTTCAGAGGTCTGTTTCTGCTTTGAAATGTTTTGGTGTAAGGTTAAAGAGAGCGGGGCCAATTGAGGTGAAATAATTGTGCTGTAGTGTTGTTATGAGATGAAAGTGTGATTTACATTGTGGGCAGATAGCACAGGGCCCAAGTCTTGGGTGATACTAATATCATTTCGGCAATGCTGACTGAATATTTTCCACATAATGCAGATGATATATATATATATATATATATATATATATATACGTATGTATACACACGCATAACACACACACAGAATTGATAGCCTAAGCTTTGGGTTGAATTCTGCATAGGAAATATTGTATATATAATGTTGTGTATCTTGATACACTTGTGCCATGTATGTATATATAAGTTGTGCATGTGATATTATTTCTACAGTGTTGTATGCACACAGCTTGGTGTACAGACAGCATTGTTTATATAATGTACTGTATATATATATATAACATTGTGTATATAGTATTGTGTACAAAAGAAATACATTATTATCTGTAAATACTATCTTTCTTTCTTTTCATGTCTACCCCTAATTAGTGAAATTAATGGACCACCCTAGTGATTCTTCAAATACCAGTCATGTTTGGGTAACTTACGAGAACAAGGGCATGTTTATTTGCTGTACAAAATGGTCTGGAAATCTTAGCAATGACCTCTGCAGTTTGCTCGGTTACAGGTGAGTAAGCATTAATATCTATAATTCCCTTTGAGTCTGTACAGAAAATTGATTATGCAACACACACTCTCTCTCTCTCTCTCTCTCCCTCTTTCTCTCATTTATAAATTCCTGGATTTTTCACTAACAAACACTGGTAATGTTATGCAACAATGATGTAAACAACTGAATAAATACTTTATATCAACATAGGTAGGCTGACAGTGCACAGACACAACACTTAAACCACCGCTCCTGTTTTATTTTACTCTCAGATATTTTGCTTTAAGTATTCAAAAGTATATAATACCAATTGAAAATCAGCCGGCAAATAATGTTTAATAATTGATGAAGATTTTGGGTATACATGGAGGTCTAGATGTTAGTTAACTGTTACACTGCCTTAGACCAAGAAGCACTGTTGGATTACATTAATATATTTATATTAATAATAATAACAGTTCATACAAAGAAATGTTGGTTGGTTGACTGTTTTCTCTGTTCACAGTTTACAAGTGTACAAAAGAGAGAGAGAGAAAGTGAAGGAGTAATACAGAATGAGTGAATGTAAATGTGCAGAATGAATGTACATACTATGTGCGAAAGAGGGTAATGAGTAAAAAAATGCTATACAGTTGGAGAGAAAGAATCACAGAGACAGAGAAGGAATGTGTGTATGTCTGTGTGTGTTCATATATATATATATATATATATATATACAAGTTCAAAAAAGGAAAAAGACAAAAAAACAACAACAAAAGACATGAGGAGAGTGCAAGAGGGAGGTAAGTATATGTGCGTGCGCGCTGGTCCGTGTGCATGTGTGTACGTATGTATGTGTGTGTGTGTGTGGTTTGGCTGTTTATCTGTTAGTGTGTGTGTGTTTATCCGGTGACGTTGTGGAAGGAATTAGTAGCAGGAATAATTTGGGAGTGGTTGTGGACAATATATATATATATATATATATATATGACACTTTACTGTCTCAATGCTATTCCTCCCAGTTGAGGAGTGGTGTTCTGGAAGTTATTTGCTGACCTCACGCCTGCTGGTGTCCTGTAAAAACCACTCTGTAAAGTGGTTGACACTAGGAAGCACATCCACTCATAGAAACAAAGCCAAAGCAAAGAGCAAAGCTTGGTGTAGTCTTCATACATATACTATATATATATATATATATATATATATATGTATGTGTATATATGTATGTATATATATATATGATGTGTATGCATGTATATATATGTAAATATATATATATATATGTATATATGTGCATATATATATATGTATGTATATATATATGTACATATATATATGCATCATCATCATCATCGTTTAACGTCCGCCTTCCATGCTAGCATGGGTTGGACGATTTGACTGAGGACTGGTGAAACCGGATGGCAACACCAGGCTCCAATCTAATTTGGCAGAGTTTCTACAGCTGGATGCCCTTCCTAACGCCAACCACTCAGAGAGTGTAGTGGGTGCTTTTACGTGTCACCTGCACGAAAACGGCCACGCTCGAAATGGTGTCTTTTATGTGCCATGTATATATATATGCATATATATATGTATCTATATGTATCTATATATATATATGTATCTATATGTATGTA